>NC_074712.1:51359837-51589837 GCF_947242115.1 Biomphalaria glabrata | reverse complement strand
TAGTGAGATTCGTAACACTACATTACTCCATGACACTACAAACGGTTTAATGGTTGACACTAAATGTATAAATGTGTGTCCCACTTATTATACATAGATGATCTAAAGCATTGATTCCCAAAGTGGTCTATATAGACCCCCAGGGGTCTACGAAGACTTCCAAAGGGTCTACGAAAGTTAAAAAGGGAATTAGGGGTCTACTATAAAGAATCTCAATTCAGCATGTCGAGACTTTAATTTTGACAATTGGAATTTTTTTCATACACATTTATTATTAGTACCTTAGGAAATCCTTAAAATTTTTATCCTACTGATTGAATGAAAAATTGTTTTATTAAATTTAATAACTATATTTAAATAGTGTAGTTTTGTCTAGTTATAACTTTAACAAAAAGAAATGTAGACTGTACAGCTTTAAGTATTTGAAATTGAACTTCATTACTTCCTTGTCAAACGAGAGTGTTAATGTGCCATTTTTTATGATGCTATGAAACTAATTAAGCTGGAGGATCATTTGAGATGATACCACCCTCATAAAAAGATAAAAGTTTGCAAAACTTTCAAACACTCAAAGATGAAGTTCAGAATACACCCACAAATTATCTCTTTGATCTGACATTGAGATGATTATAGTAAAATATTGAAAACCTCACACGATAGGCAAATTATTGATATTACCAGCCGTTGAAGAAATTGTAAAAACTCTTACACAAACTTATATCATTAAAAGAATTTCATGTTTGAGTTTTGTGGCTGCTTCCTTAACATGACTCTAAGCAGGTTATCTCTATCCTAAAGCAGAAGGCTTTGTTACGACAATACAGGACAGAGTAATTTGGACAAAAAATTACGCGAAGCATATCTTAAAACTCAATGTTGTCGACAAATGCCGAAAATGTGGAAAAAATGAATCGATTGAACACATTATGGCAGGATTTTCACTGTTGTTCAGCCCTATCAGAATCAGCCTATCTAGTTCGCCATAACAAAATTGCAAAGCTAATACACTAACATTGGCTTTGACACACAATTAGATCGCTAAGGATACTCCTCCTTATTATAATTACTCGCGTCACCACAAGAGGTTCTCGAGTCTACTGAACATCTGCTGTACTGGGATAGGCCCATTCTGACCGACAAAACGATAGATTTCTATCGCCCTGATCTGCTGTTCGTTGATAAAAAAGAAAAAAAAACGCTACCATTATCGACATCGCCGTACCACTGTCTCATAATTTAAGAAAAACTGAGATAGAAAAAGAAATAAAATATGGGAACCTAGACTTGGAGATTAAACGTCTATAGAAATTATCCAAAATAACAATATACCCCATTGTTATATTAAACGAGGGGATAATAACAACTGACCTCACAGACACCTTCAAGGCCCTTAACATTCCTAGGAACATTTTCGTTGCCTGTCAGAGGGTGAAACTTCTGCAGACCTGCCACATCACCTGAAAATTCATCAGTGGAAACTGTTAAAGCGACTACGATAAATTTTGTTTCTCTTAACGAAACCCGACCCTGGCAGTGCCAGAGAATGACTACTCGTTCGTTTCTGACATAATAATAGTAATCTTAAGTGTCCGTTATTGTAGAAAAAAACAAGACAAACATAACAAATGTACTTTTTAGAAAACAAAGCTTCTATTAAGTGTAATTGCATCAATTAATTTGGGTCAATCAAGTAATTAAACTTGTAATAGATCTCGACTAATGATATCGTATTTGTGCGATTAGAAAACCTCTTTGTTCGGATGTGTTTTACGTTGCTTTACTTGTTTGAGCTTTCTGTAAAACTGTTTATGATGTTTGAATGTTTCACGCTTTCAGTTTTCTAGTGTCCAAGGCTTCATGATTGTAACCCCAACCACAGGTCTTAACTTCCCCAGCGCAGAGTATCTGGAGATAAAAGCACTGGATAGAGCACTAGATGGTAATATCACTACTTCAAGCGGTATCAGGGTGACGGGCTGGGTGATGGTAGCTTGGTGAGGGTGTCTGCACCTCATCTTAATTCCTATTTCTGTCTTCGCATTTATTCAGAGGCTTTGACGGCTGGAATAAAATTGGAAAACCTTAAGCTTATACTCTCCCCCTTCTTCCCTTTCCCCCATCACCTGACCACTTTCCGAATGAATAGCAAATAGAAGAATGAACATAAAAGAGTAATAAAGTGTAACCTTAGAATTTAGTCTCAATGTAGCCAGATCTACAGCCCAACTTTCCTTCGAAAAATATACATTTCGTACTAAATCATTCAGGTATGCCTTTACTTATCTCATAACAGTAATTGCTAAATGAAATTTATTTTATGAACAAAGTCTATAGTGGTAGTACGTCATGTACATTCTCCAAATAATAATTACCCTTTTATTTGTTAAGTGTTACTGTATGTCTGGGTTCTGTCTGACAGTACTGTTGTAATGTTAAAACTTTTTTATCTCTTTTTATTTCAGTTGAAAAACCAAATCATATCATTTTAAATATGGAGCACCTGTCCTTCATGGATTTCTCTGGGATTCAAGCCATTAAATCTTTACTGGCTGAGTGCGAGGTCAACGGAATGAAACTTATACTAGCCCAAGGTCAGGTCAGTGATCTTTTCTAATTGAATATATTTTTGAGCTTATTGATAAATATATGGATACAGTATTGAACTGCTTGACTTCAGAAGCACTATAACTTCTATACCTGCAAAAAAAATAAATTCTGCCCATTGAACTTTCCACAAAAAAGATTTTACAAATACAAATGAAATCTCTATTACAGCATTCAGTAGTGAAATTCAATCATAATTCCTTTAGACATATAGTAATGTAATGAAAATGGTAATGTAATATTAGAACTCATTTGTTCAATTTATGCATAAGTAAAAATAAATACAAATTGATTCACCATTTTTATAATATTAACTTTTTATACTAATAAAAAACAATTACAGAATGTAAGAGTACAACACTTTATACCGTAAACATTTATTATATCAAAAAGAATCAGTTCGCCATATAATTGCTAGCGGTGGTCTGCCTTCTAAATTTATCACTCTTTTGAAAATTCAAGGTAATTAGCTATCTCCATCAACTTTAAATGTTTGGCAGATTTTTTCCCTTCTTTTTTTTTTTTTAAATAAATAGTACAAAATATGTTGTATCTACCACAAGACTTATTTCACCCATATGTTAGTAACGCATATCAATGAAACTGCACAGAGAAGGCATGTGTTCTATAAGTTTATATATATATTTCCGTTCTCCCTCAGAAACGGGTCAGAAGACAACTGAAACTTGCTCAGATCAAAAATTTGATTGTCGCCCACACAATTCAAGACGCAATAATTAAGTTTACTACTGAAATGACTCAAGGTAAGCTTCATCCTCTGCCAGTGTTTGGCATAGTGACCTGGCGCGATAGAACCCACGAACCCAAGATTTACCAATATATATATATATATATATTTATGTATTTTTTATTTTTTTATTTTGTTTATTTATTTATATACTACTATATATACTACTCACACCGGCCTCCAGCAGTACATGGAGGCACCTTTGATAGAAGCGCTTCAAGAGCCCTAAATGCCTTCTATAAAGACATTACTTCCCATTCAACAGTTGCACTGGGTCGGACACCTATCCAGCATGGCTGACAGCCACATGCGAAGGGCGATCTTTTTGGTCGAGGTAAAAGGAGGATGGCGTAATAGAGGTGCTCTCCCTACCCCACCCCCCGAAGCGATATAAAGATCACCCCAGGCGCCATTTTGCTCTCACCGGCTTAGAGAAAAGCAGCTGGCAGTAGATTGCCTCTGAAACAGCTTGATAGACTTCACTGATGTCACGGGACATACATTTGAGGCCCTAAAAAGCTTTTGCAGAAGACAGGTTTGGAAAACAAAATGAAAACTTCAAATGAAACCTTACGAACAAGGATGTGAAACACTGCACTCAATCCTAATCTTCGGAATCAAAGACATATCCATTAGTATTATTATTTCCTTAAAAATGTAATCAAAAGCATTCTCCCATAAACATAATCATTAATTATTTAATGATCTTATTATTTTTATTTATTTTTTAAAATCTCCAGATCCTAAGGACAGTAAAGAAGAACAGGAAACTGATGGACATTTTATCAGCCGTCTCTAAAACTAATATTCTATTTCTGGTCGAAAATTCATTTTTCTGGAGACTCAATTTCTTGTTCTGAGAAAGAACTCCAATGCAAACAAACGTTCGAGTGACTCACAGTCCTGGATTCTATATTCCTGGTACATGGATTCTTAACGACCATTGCTATACTCAGAATGTTCAAGTAATTTAACACATTTGGTTTACCCAATTGTTTGAAAACTATGTAAATATTAAGCAATATTCTTTTCTTCTGAAAAGAACATTCAAGAAACAATCATATTTTCTGAACACCTTTATTTTTTCAATGTCTCCCATTAGCTCTGTCTTCATAGATGTAAAAATGGAAATTATTTAAAATGGAATTATTTATTTCAAGCTACGATTTCGAACTAGTGAAGCTGGATTGCTTAGTTCATTAGCACGTTAATAACGCGAATGTCATGAGTTCGATCGCTCTACTGTGCATTTTAAAAAAAATTTAATGACAAAGAAAGTTTTAATGTTTAGTTTACTATTATGTTAACATAAAGTAGGAAATTATTTCCAAAATATAGGCAGTGTTTACGTTTAATCCTCAAAACTGGAAAGACTGTGTCATGTTCAAGAGTTGGTCTATTTAGGGTGTGATAGGTATTTTTCAACTCTAGGGATTCCCAATCATTCGCGTTCTAAGGCGTACACAAAATATTTCAATTCTGCTAGATAATTTCTTCACTGGGCAAGTTATAACAATAAATTATAAGAAATTTGAAATTATCAACTGTCGATTATAATGAACTTACGTTTACATGAAGTGGAATTATAAAAGGCACACATTTTGAAAATTCAAACATAATGGGGTCAGTTGTAAGCGAACGCGTCATTCAGTAGAAATTGCGTCATTAAGTAGAGATGTTGTCATTCAGTAGAGATTGCGTCATTCAGTACGGATTGCGCATTTTCTTGAAATCTTCCACAGCAAATTTGGTTGAAACTTATTTTTTAAGAGCGCTTACATGAATACACAAAAAAATATGGGTATAATTCTATGGCTGTGGTTGTTACAACAATCATTGATCAATTATTTAACCTCAATCATTTAGAAGATACAACTGACGTAGCATTGTTTCAGTTAACATAGCCATTTCACTTGGATGAATATTTCTATAATAGTTCTATCTATTTTGTAAATATCTGTAAATATTTACTAACCATAGAACCATAATAAATTGATGTCAATTATAGTGATGACTTGTACTTTTTTTGTTTTATTCATATTTTTATTACAACGATGTGGTATACGCTTGTATATTCCAACTTGGCGTCCTGTCCAATTTTTTAAATATTTATCTTTGTTTAAAAAAGGGTTCAATGTATGTGCATACAATATGTATGCTCCCTATTTTTTTTTAACAAAAGGATACAATTTCAGAATATTATCTTATCTTATAAACTACTGAAGTTTCTTGAAAAGAGAAAACAATTACATCTTTATAATTTGTTATTTCAATTAATTTCTTTCATTTCAAAAGGGTTCTACCACTACTGCAGGGCCTGTCACAGGCATAGGCAAACTAGGCAGCCGCTTGGGCCTCCGATTGGTGGGAGCCTCGCATAGTATTTAATTAGTGCACAGCCTGTAGACAATAGCTAAACTTGTGTTCAAAGTTATTGTTTGAGTATTCTAGCCTGACTAGGTTTTTATTAAATTGCATAATTTTATTTATTTTGCTTGATTATTTATTTATTTTGTAAAATTACATTTGTGGCCACCAAATTCACTTTGCCTAGGGCCTCCTAGTATCTAAGGCCGGCCCTGACTACTAGCTTCTAGTTAGTAAAATACTAGTTAGTCTTTTAACCCCCCCCCCCCCCCCCCCCAGTTGCCACAATAGGATGTAAGTATTATGGGATGTCCCTCCCCTCCGCCTTTGTTCACGTTTTCATTGAGGAATGGAGAAAAGCACTTCCTCTTGTCCGACCTCTGCTCTACGGGAGGGGGAGGGGGAAAGAGACCTGGACTTTTAATTCAAGGGTGAAAGAAACAAAGGAAGAGAGAAACATGTACAGAAAGAGTTAAAGCGCCTACATACGACAATAATAATCACCCGCATTAAAAAAAACAACTTTTGGGAGTCCTTACACCCTGTTATTGAGTACCGGTATTACATCTATATCTGTCTGTGGCATTTCACGTCTCAAGGGACAATCTGTTCCCTTTGAAACTTGTCGTGTGACTAAGGAGGCCAACCCTGGATACACAGCAGCGGTCGGGCATCTCTGTGTTCACCAGGTGCTATATGGCAATCAAAGAATCAAACATCTCTTTAAGGTAAATGTTGACTGCATAATTATGTTATGTTTTAAAAAGAATCAACTGAAAAACAGAGCCCTATAATAAAAAAAAAAATAATAATATAATAAATCATGCATTGACGTCATCTATTCATTACGCTTTGACGCAACACAGACATGTGACTTAACATCTAGACTCAGCCCCAGACACTTATGTCTGCCTTCATTGAAATGCTACAATTCTTTGGTCACTTGTGGCTTCACAGTATTTCTTTCTTTTTTTTTTCGTTATGTCAAGGCTTTGACTTTAAACTCTACTTAGAATATACGTGACGGAACTTGTTTGCAATCTAATGAATGTAATCTAATTAAAGCAAGTTTAGAGAGAAAGCATTCGTCTACGGCGGTAACATGAAAGACTACTTTGTATAGATTTAATGATTAAATCAATTATTGATCGAAACAAGATCCAAATGATTAAATGGTTTACTGGAGGTCATTGTACATTGTGTTGTCTGGTGGGTTTTTTTCCCCCCAAGTCTTATTCTAGAAAAGGTATTGAGTTAATCCTTTTAATAGAAAGGCTAAATCATTGGTTTAATATCAACCACGTGAGTGAAAGAGTTAATGAAGTCTCTATTATTGTTTACAGAGTACTTGATAATACGTTTTAATTGAGAGACTGCGTTTGAGACCATTTGAGCGTGACGCCTGACCCTAGAGTGCATTCCCCTTAGTCAATCACTACTCTTCTCTTCTGGGTCTGTCTCGAGAACACTGCTGTTGTAGTTACAACTAAATCTACAGAGGAGGCGCGACTTGGTTGACTTATCTAGATCTGGGTTTGAGAATTAAATTACATACTAGACTTCTGTCTCTCTCTCTCTATATATATATAAAAGATGTTCTTCTTATAATACATAGAAGTCATTTATCACTAAAGAAATGCAGAAGAAAAAATATTTGTAAAAAAGTTTACACTTAGTGTATTGCTTTTTATTGAACATCTACTTTACGTCTAAACAACCTATATATATATTTATATGTAGTTTTCCTAATTTTTTTTTTATTGGAGGGGTTTTTAATCCAGACCTCTCTTGCCTACGCTTATGGAATGTAGGGCTCTAGAATTGCTTTTTTTTTTTTTTTTTTTTAATTGAAATTTGGTTTAAACTTCAAAATCCCTTTGGCTACAGTTATGGAATTTAGAGGACTGTAGTTTTCCTTTAGGCTTTTAATAACGGGTAACTATGGTAAAACTCAATATATAATATATGGACATTATTAAATTGAACGAGACCAATCAGGGATCACAAAAGTGGGTATATTCCCTTAAATATACATAAAACCTTTAGCTCTAATGTATACCATTAGAAACACTTCTGTAGTGGTAAATATTTATCTCTCGCGATTACGTGTGTATATTGTATTCCGCTTGCGGTTGAGAAAACGAATGTACCAGCGTGTGATGAGGTGGTGACACTTATGTCGCGTAGGAATATCACAGGGAACTAGGAAAAATGGTCGATCTTTAAAAGAAAACAACAACCTAGACTACCTGGGATAGGGGGTTGTGGCGGGGGAGAGGGGTTGTTTATCAATGTCCAAAACTTTTTTCCTTATGAATTTCTAGCATGTGTGTGTGTGATTTTTTTTCTCTCACTCACGTAAAAGTATCTGCCGACCAGGAGCTTCCTACGTCAGAGTCCAGCGCTGAAAAGTAGATATAGGAATCTGTGTGGAAAAAAACAATAGAACCCCCTGACTTAACGAAAGGGCGGAGTTTGCCAGAATAAGAGAATTTGATTACTGGCTTATAGTGAATTTTTTATAAAACTTTTATCCTCTCTAGCCCCGCCCTGGGGTCCGATGGTCATGTGCTATATAATGAGCAGGAGTTACCGTCCTTCGCACATGTCTTATGCAGTTCTTTGAGCTTTTGGATTATCTCCCCTGCTCTAGTTAAACTTGATTCTTTCAGCAGACGAACAGGTTTAAAGTATTCGGACGACGCAGCGAAGACAACAAAATTAACATAATTTATTGGATAGTACAAAAATATTTTCGCCAAAGAATTTCTTTACATTTAAAGGAAGTATTTTGTTTCGATTTTATCTCCGATCTTGTGAGTTAAATGGTCTTTACAACAGACCAAGGGACAGAGAAAACAGGAAAGGATGGATCCATCAGACTGGACACTACTGTCCACATGGGTACAGAGGTAGGTACACTTAGTTTACAAGATACCTGTAGAATAATGATAATGTGTGCAAGATTTATATATAGTAAAACATAAGCGAATAATTTTGAAAAAATGTTTTTTAAGAGAATTCTACCTTTAAACAGCTGACCAATTATTGTAAGAGAGATTATTTTGTTCTAAATAACTAATGAATGATAGATATTTTTTTTAATAGAACATTTTAAAACCCGCCCAAAATCCACTACTCTGAAAACCAATTACAATAAACAAACAAATAAACCCCTGGGTAAGCGAATGTATAAATCTACTCAATGTAAATGGAATTCCAATGTTAGACCTATAGCGAGCCCAATCATTGTGCCTGAGCACTGACCTGCAACGTCAGAACCAGTAGGCAGTTTAGACCAATAGTTTGTTGCCACGTCACAGGTCTGTACGAGCTATTGGTCTAAACTGCCCTCAGTTTGTGACGTAGCAGGTCAGTGTTGAGGTCTTCTAACACGAATGATCTCGCCTTTAGACCCAGACGTAGACGACGGTGCGAAAGATGAACGTTTGTCTGTTCAACCATAAAGACAGGCTGGAATTCCCGCTAACACACGTGTGTTGTAAATAGAGAATGTCTTGAACTCCAGACAAATTCAATTGTTACGTTTTTTTTTTCCAAAATATCATAATGGTCAAACCAGAGTTTTCCCAATGTGGCCAATTAGCTTTGTTTCTCAAAGACACGCATGTCTTAGTATTTTTTTTAGGTAAATCCTTAGAGCCATAAGACGAAAAGTAAACAAGTAACATAATTAAACTTTGAAAAAAAAAAAAAAAAGACAATTCCTCTTTATATTGTTCACTTTCTTTTGTATCTAATAAATAATAGATAAAAAAAAAAATGGAACATTTTTTACCCAGCCACTAGTTCCCCTAAGCCCCCCAAAAAATCCTGGCAAATAAAATTTAGCTATCTACCCAGAGTATCTAAAATTCTTCTACTAGGCCTTTAGACCCTAACGTAGAGGACGGTACGCAAAATGTAACTCTAGTTCTTTAATCATCACTGACATATGTGTGTTCAAGATAGAGAATATAGGTATAACAATCCAGACCAAATTTAATTTTAAAGATTATTATATTTTCAAAAATTATAACGGTCAAACCAGGGTTTTCCTTGTGTAGCTAGTAATTCATTTCCCAAAGATATACATAAACTGTCAAATTTCTAGGAAAATTAATAGAGTAGTTTTTTTTTATATCTTTGTCCATGCTTTGCTGATGGAGGATTTGCAATATGAATAGAGGAATTGTAGAAAAAGGTTTATACATAAGGTTTTACATAAAAAGAAAGTCAACACTTTGCATAAAATGACTTTTAAAAATCTGAACTGAACAACAGAGTTGTCCACAGTTTTTTTCGGTTTTGGAGTCATTAGTTTTCGACAGAAAATTATCAAGTCCAAGTAACCAATCCTCCGCTGTTTCATTAAACACTGGGTGAGCATAAGTTTCCAGGGGCTGGGCAGCCAAGGGCTTAATATGGCCCGCGGGTAGTAGTTTTTGTGTCACTGTTATATACTTGTTGCCAGCATTGAGACTTTAATTCTTTATAACTTTTCTTATAAAATAAAAACTACAGTTTCTACTGGCATATTTAGGCCTATAAACACCTACAGAATTGTTTCATTCTTGAGTAATTTTTTTTACACACACACGATATATATATATATAGATATAGATATAGATATAGGCCTAAGCTATATACTTTCAGGTAAAAATAGTTTAAATGTTAAAATAATACATACTTGTAGGCATAAAGTATCTAAACTTGACACAAAATTAACTGTCATTATTATCTTTTGTTAAAAGTTGTATTTTATTGCATATCTATGTATAAATTTGACATTGAAGAAACATATCAGACAAATCTTTAGTGTAACACACCAAGGGCGCACCAAAGTTAAAACCAAGGGCACACCAAGGGTACATCAAGGGCACACCAAGGGCAATTCTGTTTGTAAAAAGGGGCTTATAACTATAAGAACATAGAGTCTTTACAGTAATACAAAACGTAGGCCCTATCTTATTTTTCTAATGGGGACTCTCTGAAATTGTCTACGCTCAAATTTCTAAAAAAAAAAAAAAGTAAGATCTAGTCTTCAGTTTTAAAAAAAAAAGTCCGTCCGTCCGTTTGTACATACCTGTCGCTTGTCTGGAGAGACAGGGGCCAAACGAGAGGGAGATAATTAATTACCTTTCACGTAAAATTTCCATGGATTTTTGTTGTTTCCCTTTGTGCACAAAGTGTATATCCTCTTTTTCAACTTATTTCAGCAGTTTCTATTTGTATACTACTTGGATCTTATTAGGGTTGGAAGTTCAAAGCATTAAAAATTAAAATTAGTACTCTCTAATTATTTATGTGGGCACTTTTCATAATTTTAATAATTCTCAATGTCATAAAATTTTGAAATTTCTAAGAAGACATCCCGTAGTATCCCAACGGACTCTCATAGTCACTAGTCAGTCCAAGTCAAGGAAGTAGTCATTAGGTTTTCAGGTCCCTTGTTCATTTGATTGAACCATAACTTCATTATAAGAAATTAAATAAAGAAACATTTTCATTATTTTATTTCGCTAAAAGTGACGTAGGCACGTAGACACATGAAAATTGAAATACATTTCTTTTGTTCCTCGTAAAGCTGCATTCATTTTCTAAGTTTACAGACCGACGGTAGACCTTCATAACATAATATCAAGTAAACTAAAAAAGAAATAAAATTCGATGGAAATAACAGAGAGGAGGCGAGAGAAAGGAAGAGAGAGAGAAAGAAATACAACGAAAGAAATAAAAAGAGAAACAGAGAAAAAAATAAGTAAAAATAGAGAAACAAAGAAAGAGAGAGAGAAAGAAAGAAGGAAACAGAAAGAGACATAAAGAGAGAAAAAAGAAAGAGACTAAGAAAGATAGAAAGAGAGAGAGTGAGAATAAGAAAGAGAGAAAAAAGAACGAGAGAAAAAGAGACAGAAAGAGAGAAATAGAGAGTGAAAGAAAGAAACAAAGACTGAGAGGGAAAGAAAGAGACAGAGAAGAAAGAGAGAGAGAGAGAGAGAGAGAACGTAAATGTGCCCAGCATTTCACTTCGTGTTCCACTATGTTGTTAGCCTTAAAGAAAATGTCTTGTTAAAAAGTGACTCGGTTTGTTCAATACACAAGTCATTCTAAGACTTTGAGATATACAGAGTTCAAGTTACAAAGATACTTATTTACCACACCCTCCTCCCCGGTCTTAAAAAAAAAGTAGACCAGGCACTCACCCTCCCACCCCCACCCCCCATCATTAAAAAAATGCTAGTCAGATCTCATTGGATACGTCTTTTTTTTTTTCTTTGGTGGTGGTGGGGGGGGGGTTGCATTATTTCCAAAGAACTAAAACACTTGATGTAAAGTTTTCAAAGACCTCCAGTGATCTATGTGATGTTGTCAGCGACACTACAAGACCAGACTGACGTCACTATACACCTCACTGGAGCACACATTTAATGTGCAAATAGATCTGTAACATGTTACTTACGGTTTGGTCTCAAGTCGACTATTGATACAGAAGTGTCTTGTCTTCTTTGCATTACACTCTGATCCACTGGGTTCTGTTGCTTTGTCTATTACTGAGTTTTGAGTTTTGAGTTTAGGCACATCGGCACAATTTAGGCCATGCCGTGCCCGTAATCCTTTAAGGATCACTCTCCCTTTACATAACAAGGGCTAAATTCTACAGTTAAATCATTAAAATCAAGGTCTATTCACAGTTAAAATAGTAAAGGTAGTAAAAATTTAATAATTAGGTAAAAATCTAATGTTATCTATTACTTGACTTGAATTATAAGTTATATACAATACACTCTGATCCACTGGGTTCTATTGCTTTATCTATTTCTTGACTTGAATTATAAGTTATATACAATACACTCTGATCCACTGGGTTCTATTGCTTTATCTATTACTTGACTTGAATTATAAGCTCTATACAATACACTCTGATAGATTGGGTTCTATTGCTTTATCTATTACTTGACTTGAATTATAAGCTCTATACAATACACTCTGATCCACTGGGTTCTATTGCTTTATCTATTACTTGACTTGAATTATAAGCTCTATACAATACACTCTGATCCACTGGGTTCTATTGCTTTATCTATTACTTGACTTGAATTATAAGCTCTATACAATACACTCTGATCCACTGGGTTCTATTGCTTTATCTATTACTTGACTTGAATTATAAGCTCTATACAATACACTCTGATCCACTGGGTTCTATTGCTTTATCTATTACTTGACTTGAATTATAAGCTCTATACAATACACTCTGATCCACTGGGTTCTATTGCTTTATCTATTACTTGACTTGAATTATAAGCTCTATACAATACACTCTGATCCACTGGGTTCTATTGCTTTATCTATTACTTGACTTGAATTATAAGCTCTATACAATACACTCTGATCCACTGGGTTCTATTGCTTTATCTATTACTTGACTTGAATTATAAGCTCTATACAATACACTCTGATCCACTGGGTTCTATTGCTTTATCTATTACTTGACTTGAATTATAAGCTCTATACAATACACTCTGATCCACTGGGTTCTATTGCTTTATCTATTACTTGACTTGAATTATAAGCTCTATACAATACACTCTGATCCACTGGGTTCTATTGCTTTATCTATTACTTGACTTGAATTATAAGCTCTATACAATACACTCTGATCCACTGGGTTCTATTGCTTTATCTATTACTTGACTTGAATTATAAGCTCTATACAATACACTCTGATCCACTGGGTTCTATTGCTTTATCTATTACTTGACTTGAATTATAAGCTCTATACAATACACTCTGATCCACTGGGTTCTATTGCTTTATCTATTACTTGACTTGAATTATAAGCTCTATACAATACACTCTGATCCACTGGGTTCTATTGCTTTATCTATTACTTGACTTGAATTATAAGCTCTATACAATACACTCTGATCCATTGGGTTCTATTGCTTTATCTATTACTTGACTTGAATTATAAGCTCTATACAATACACTCTGATCCACTGGGTTCTATTGCTTTATCTATTACTTGACTTGAATTATAAGCTCTATACAATACACTCTGATCCACTGGGTTCTATTGCTTTATCTATTACTTGACTTGAATTATAAGCTCTATACAATACACTCTGATCCATTGGGTTCTATTGCTTTATCTATTACTTGACTTGAATTATAAGCTCTATACAATACACTCTGATCCACTGGGTTCTATTGCTTTATCTATTACTTGACTTGAATTATAAGCTCTATACAATACACTCTGATCCACTGGGTTCTATTGCTTTATCTATTACTTGACTTGAATTATAAGCTCTATACAATACACTCTGATCCACTGGGTTCTATTGCTTTATCTATTACTTGACTTGAATTATAAGCTCTATACAATACACTCTGATCCACTGGGTTCTATTGCTTTATCTATTACTTGACTTGAATTATAAGCTCTATACAATACACTCTGATCCACTGGGTTCTATTGCTTTATCTATTACTTGACTTGAATTATAAGCTCTATACAATACACTCTGATCCACTGGGTTCTATTGCTTTATCTATTACTTGACTTGAATTATAAGCTCTATACAATACACTCTGATCCACTGGGTTCTATTGCTTTATCTATTACTTGACTTGAATTATAAGCTCTATACAATACACTCTGATCCACTGGGTTCTATTGCTTTATCTATTACTTGACTTGAATTATAAGCTCTATACAATACACTCTGATCCATTGGGTTCTATTGCTTTATCTATTACTTGACTTGAATTATAAGCTCTATACAATACACTCTGATCCACTGGGTTCTATTGCTTTATCTATTACTTGACTTGAATTATAAGATCTATACAATACACTCTGATCCACTGGGTTCTATTGCTTTATCTATTACTTGACTTGAATTATAAGCTCTATACAATACACTCTGATCCACTTTGTTCTATTGCTTTATCTATTACTTGACTTGAATTATAAGCGCTATACAATACACTCTGATCCACTGGGTTCTATTGCTTTATCTATTACTTGACTTGAATTATAAGCTCTATACAATACACTCTGATCCACTGGGTTCTATTGCTTTATCTATTACTTGACTTGAATTATAAGCTCTATACAATACACTCTGATCCACTGGGTTCTATTGCTTTATCTATTACTTGACTTGAATTATAAGCTCTATACAATACACTCTGATCCACTGGGTTCTATTGCTTTATCTATTACTTGACTTGAATTATAAGCTCTATACAATACACTCTGATCCACTGGGTTCTATTGCTTTATCTATTACTTGACTTGAATTATAAGCTCTATACAATACACTCTGATCCACTGGGTTCTATTGCTTTATCTATTACTTGACTTGAATTATAAGCTCTATACAATACACTCTGATCCACTGGGTTCTATTGCTTTATCTATTACTTGACTTGAATTATAAGCTCTATACAATACACTCTGATCCATTGGGTTCTATTGCTTTATCTATTACTTGACTTGAATTATAAGCTCTATACAATACACTCTGATCCACTGGGTTCTATTGCTTTATCTATTACTTGACTTGAATTATAAGATCTATACAATACACTCTGATCCACTGGGTTCTATTGCTTTATCTATTACTTGACTTGAATTATAAGCTCTATACAATACACTCTGATCCACTTTGTTCTATTGCTTTATCTATTACTTGACTTGAATTATAAGCGCTATACAATACACTCTGATCCACTGGGTTCTATTGCTTTATCTATTACTTGACTTGAATTATAAGCTCTATACAATACACTCTGATCCACTGGGTTCTATTGCTTTATCTATTACTTGACTTGAATTATAAGCTCTATACAATACACTCTGATCCACTGGGTTCTATTGCTTTATCTATTACTTGACTTGAATTATAAGCTCTATACAATACACTCTGATCCACTGGGTTCTATTGCTTTATCTATTACTTGACTTGAATTATAAGCTCTATACAATACACTCTGATCCACTGGGTTCTATAGCTTAACTTGACTTATAAGCTTTAGACATTCTTTCAAAAATGAATATTTTTACACGGCTCTTAATGGAATGTGTGATTGAGAGTCATAGACCTCTTGGCTACCTACCTCAAAGTGCCTAAAGGCATCACGGAAACCTTGTTTGTAAAATGTTTTACATGTTTCGGATGTTCCTTCAGAGTTGAAGATAATTACTTCCTAGTCCAAACCTCCCGCAGGACGACGGGGGATGGAAGCGGGCAGGGTTTGAACCCGGGACCATCGATAAATCTGAACGACAGTCTAGCGCGCAAACCGCACGACCAGGCAGCCATCCTTCCAGGTACACAAACCGTCACCCCATCTAGTGCACAAAATAGAACTCGAAAAAGGCTCTATACGAACCAGAAAAATTAAAACAAAAATCGTTTATAAAAAAAACAACAAAAAACAAAGTTTATTCAAGTGGAAGAATTCAGCACTTCAATAATGTGGAAGTTATTTCCATTATTCGATGTCAAAGAAAAATAATAATTACCAATAACTAATTAACTAATAGGTTAATTTTTAAATTGATTCATGTTTTGCTAGGTACAATAAATATGTTCTGTGAATATCTGTGAATGCTGTAGGATTAAGTTCCCTTATAGTTTATAAAACAACAAAATAATGATTTACCAGTGACAATGATAAATTGGCTAATTTTGTTGTTGTTGTTGATTCATGTATTGTTTACGCCAATGAATAATTGTGCAAACTTTCAAGAAATGCTGTGGAAGAAAAAAACGTATTCAAACTTTTTGCTAGAAAGACAGACAGACAGACAAAGTGACTTTAGATAAGCCTTGTAAAAAATGTAAGAAAAGGTTTTATATTCAGAACGTCACTAATGGCTCTTACAGGATCGTTTATAGACTAGAGTACGGTAGTAGCCAAACACATTTCTCGAAATAATGTAGACTGTCACTGATGAATGTTTGTATGTATGTATAATGTATTTTTACACTCTGCGTGAATGACCGGAAGTGTGTTTGTTGTCAGAGAGTGGTCAGACAGAGTCCAGCTTGTGTTAGATGCTGTAAAGATTATTAAAGTGTATGTGTTCGATCGAGTGCTACTTGTTGATTTATAACTACAGCTGAACCAGGGACACCTAGACGTAGCGAGACCTAAGGTAGTTTGTACCCAGTTATAAGTAGATAGAGTTATATAATAGGAATGCTGTAACATACACCTAATAGTCTTGTTTTGTATACTGTGTATAATATATTATTGTATATGGTGAGCTAAAATCCCTTATACATAACTGTACTAAGCAAATAACTTACAAAATGTCTTTTATTTGTAAAGGAATGTAGACGTTATGTTAGTATGGACAAAGTCTGCTTATACTAATATAATTAAAATAAGGTTACTCTATGGTTGATATAGTCCACCAAACTATCTACATATAGAAGTACAATAAGTAAAAGTGTTTTTTTTTCCATCACCAGGCTCCTGTCAATGGTCACAATGGGTCGATGTACAGCGTGACCCCCAGTGCAAAGACAGGGAAGTCGACAACCTTATCAGAGTTCGGATCCTATGACGACATAGTAACGCCTTCCGTGCCCCTGAAAGAGAGGGCTAAGGATTACGTCCGATCATGTTGCACTATGGACACTCTCAAGCGGAAACTCCCGATCATTGGCTGGCTCCCGCAGTACAAGTGAGACCTTTATTTGTTGGTAGATCTCTCTGTGGTAATAGAAGATGCAAGGCTGAGTAGATGTGATACTTGCTTACAGTGGTGATTGTAGCGATTTACGTCAAAAATAATTGTATTGATGCAGTTTTAGTTAACAGAAGAAAATGAAAATGATTATTTATTATTATTATCTACTCATTTTAAAAAGACGTTTTAGTTTCCGTTGTTTGGCTTTTCTATTTCGTTTTTGTTTTCATTTTTATTTCAGTCACTCTAAGAATTTTTTTTCATTATTAAGTGCGAGCTCATATTTTAAATAACAATTAAACAGAATAAAATAATCCATCTAGTAGAAGGCTGTGAAGGGTTAAGGACTTGAAAAGTCGCCTTGATCTTCATGGTGAAAAATGTGTGCTGTCCTTCATACCGCCATGGCGCACTAAAGCAATTTTTCCATTCACTGAACAGATAAATTGCTGAGTAAACACTTTGCTGAGATTGTACAAGAAATCTAATAGGTCTTCTAGGAACTTTTTAAAAATGTTCTTTCTTTGGTTTCTAGCTCCAAACAGTACAACTAAACCAATGTTGGCGTATTACATTCTGTATGTAGAGCTTGAAATAAAAAAAGAACGTGTACACCAAAACTGAATATAACTTTCATTTATTAATTTTCCCAAGCTTCAACTTGAAACCAGATGCACACTACAACGCAAATGAAATGATAATTTAAACAAAATCTAACCCCTGAAATCTACACGTCATTTCTGTCTAAAGTCTCCGACTAGTCTCCTCTCTTCCAGCTTTCACACCAGTAGTTATTAACTTCAATTACGACATACCACCTCGTGATTACATCAGAATCTCTTTAGTCTACAGGAACATTTTAAAAAAGTTAGATCTTGCTAATGGTTACAGGGACATACACTCCATAACAGAAATTGGGAACTGTGTCGTTTAAAAAAGAGATACACTCGGATAATCGAGAGTCCAGTTAACTGACGACTTGTCATCATAATATCATTAACTTGTCATCATAATATCATTAACTTGTCATTATTATATCATTAACTTGTCATCAAAATATCATTAACTTGTCATCATTATATCATTAACTTGTCATCATAATATCATTAACTTGTCATCAAAATATCATTAACTTGTCATCATTATATCATTAACTTGTCATCAAAATATCATTAACTTATCATCATTATATCATTAACTTGTCATCATTATATCATTAACTTGTCATCATTATATCATTAAATTGTCTTCATAATATCATTAACTTGTCATCATTATATCATTAACTTGTCATCATTATATCATTAACTTGTCATCATAATATCATTAACTTGTCATCATAATATCATTAACTTGTCATCATTATATCATTAACTTGTCATCATTATATCATTAACTTGTCATCAAAATATCATTAACTTGTCATCATTATATCATTAACTTGTCATCATTATATCATTAACTTGTCATCATAATATCATTAACTTGTCATCATAATATCATTAACTTGTCATCATTATATCATTAACATGTCATCATTATATCATTAAATTGTCTTCATAATATCATTAACTTGTCATCATTATATCATTAACTTGTCATCATTATATCATTAACTTGTCATCATTATATCATTAACTTGTCATCATTATATCATTAACTTGTCTTCATAAATTCCTCGTATTATTTATACTGCACTCTCACTTGTATTGTCTCTAGTACATCCTCGCCTTGTCTACACACAACCCTCATCTAGCGTGCTGATGCAAAGCGACTGTTTTATTTTACAGTTTCCACAAGCTCCAGTATGACCTGATAGCTGGTATCACAGTAGGCATGACCCTCATTCCTCAAGGACTAGCCTACGCCGGCATCGCTGGATTACCTCCCGTGGTACGTCCTTTAAATACTAATACATTCACCTACATTAATTCAAATTGTTTTATGTATTTATGTACAAATCATATTATGAATCCATGACACCCGGCTACATATGCCATGACCATACGTAAGTATCAGAGCCTCCTAGTCCCATTGCATAAACATACAATTTCACTAGAGGGCCATGCACATGCTTTTAAACGACCAAATTCCCTAGGATATTTTCAGGTTGGTTTATTTTCTGTAAACAACACCGTGTGATTTTCATTCCATTTAAACTTTCATTATGTTAGGACTTATAAATCTTGTTTGATTTCCAGTACGGACTCTACTCTGGCTACATCTGCTGCTTCATCTACGTGTTGACTGGCTCTGCTAAGGACATCACTGTTGGGCCGAGCGCCATCATGTCTCTCTTGACGGCTTCTTTTGCTACTTCCTTATCCCCAAAACTTCCCAACGGAGATGTGGACCCGACAATGGCCATTATGTTAGGTTTTACCACTGGTCTCATACACATTGTAATGGGTCTATTGAATCTGGGTAAGTTGAGCCTTATACATATCCTTATGGGTTATAAAATATATGTAAGTTTAGTCTATTTAACATATTGTTATAAACCTGGTGGTGGCACAGATGGGGGTAGTGGTATGTGTGTAGTCAACCGACTCAAATCGCCCCAGGCCAGCGTTAGACGAGCGGTCAACCGTGACGAGTTACGACGGTCAGCCGAGACGTGTGTCAACATGACGGTTCGGGAAGGATCGGCGTCGTTAACAGACCTCAGAAGCGTCAGGAGGGATGTAGTCATGTGACGAAACTAGAAACGTCGAAGCGATGTTCCGTCCGGTTCGAGAAGGCAGGGACCCTATATAAAGAGCGGGGCTGTCGCAGTCAAGACGGTTCAGAAAAGGGGTTCAGAGCCCGGTTCACTACAGTCCGGTCTACTACAGCACAGTTCAGTGTGGTTCAGCGGTGTGGTACGACGGTTCAGTGCTGAGTACTATCATGTACAGTTGAGACGAACGGCGTCTTGATCTTGGTCTGTGATCGAGTCCGACACAACGAGCTCAGTGTGTGAAGTCAGTCCTGAACTGTTGAACCCAGTGCAAGCCCGGAACGAGATGGAGAGGCCAGTACAAGAGTTGATACGGTGTTATCGGAGAGATATTTGTACAATGTACGTTTTGCCAATTGTACAGTATTGGCTCAGATTTATTTAACTATTAAGTGTTACGTTACTTTGGAGCCCTGAGTTGTCAAGTTCTTTAAGTTGGTGGTGTATGGTGCAGTTTTCAGAGAGCATGGATAGTGAGATTCGTAACAATATGAACAGGTCTTTCAAATGTTGGGCTAGCGTCGCCTCATAAACACCAAAATAAATCTTTTTAATTAGGCTGAGCTTATTTCTAAATACGTTTCATGAATGTGGCTAAGCTCTGCCTCATAGCATTTGTGTAAGTCTGTTTCATCAGGAAATGCTTCATCAAAATTTCAGTACTTTAAGTCTTCTCGTGTAGTTCATCTCTACTCAGCTGTTAATTACGGTCTTCTTGTCTCGAGTGCCGCTGAGGCTACAGAAGTAAACATTTCCTTGTACATATTTGTTTACCTCTGTTCTGGGAAACAACTTCCTCCAACGTCACATCATTTGCTTCTTCAACATTTAAGAAACATAAACACTGCAGATCTTTTTGTTTCTGACAACAAACAGTCAACATTTCCTGTACAATGTTTATAAGACATTGGGGTTGGAAGTTCCTGTATGTTTCACCACTTTTACATGGTCATGAACATTTTTATTTCTGAACCCTGTTACCCATTATCAAGAGTCATTTTTGCAAAGCTTACCTCAACTCTGTCTCTCCTCTCTGTCTGGTAAAAGATTCCACACCCAATCTATGATCAGGCTGAAATTTAGTACAATCATTTCTTGTACCAGAAAAAAAAAACAAGAATTAATAATAATAATAATAACAATTAGTTGATAATTTATTGTTAATTAAATTATGTTTTTTTGGTATCGAACAAGGGAAAGAAATTGTACTAGAGTGATGTGGTGGTCTAAGTTGAATTAGTCCCCTTAATACTATGTAGAGAAAAATAGGTCGCTGCTTTAAAGTTTGAAGCTAACAAAAGATACTATAAAGCCTTCTAGTTTCATAAGCGCTTACTAGCATAGTGGTTAGTGTGTTGGCTCGTGAAAGCTTGAGCCATGCTACTATATTTTCCTAATTAAATAATTGAAATTCCAAGAAAATATTAGGAATGAGTTAAATTTTGTTGTCCTAAAGATTTCAAAATCATGTTAGACCCATACTTTCAAAGGCTCTGCCTCTAACTTCTTAACGTCTTAATGAGTAAACGTTTCTGTGTTTCTGTAGCTCGCGGCTAACGTGAGTGTCATGTGGCCAGCACAACGACCAACTAATGTCATGAAGCCATTAGAGTGAACTATGGGGCACCCTAAAAATCCCGAAATTAAAAATCCAAGTCTACAATCGGGGAAATTGAGAACCCTCGGTTCGGAAGTTCGTACATAAAATTTTTATTTTCACAACAAGGGCAAAATAATCCAGAAATGACGTCATTACTACTGTTGTTTGACTAAAAAAAAAACATCTTTTCTGAAATTAATTAGATGCTTAAAAATAGCATTAACGACGTGTTTGTTCCTGGTAATGAGGAAGAAGGGCAATAAAATTAATGAATTCGACCTTGACAGTGAATGTTAAATTCAGACCTATGTGTCCAAACTGTACTAAACATCTACATTTGTTTATTCACTACGTCATACGAGCTATTCTGTTCACCTTACAGGTATACTTGTCAGCTATATATCTTTCCCTGTCATCAACGCTTTCGCATCTGCTGCTGCCATCACCATTGCTGTCAGCCAACTTAGAGTAAGTGATATGAGATATTGATAGATTATACCAGCTACTGTTGTCAGAGAGAAAGAGAGACAGAGAGAAAGATAGAGAGAAAATGAGAGAGAGACAGAGAGAGAGACGGAGAGAGAGACAGAGGGGACAATTTTATTACAAAGCTTTTATCAACTCAATCTGTCTGTCTGTTTGTCAGTCTGGTATAAAATTTGAACACGTTATGTTATCAACTCAATCTGTCTGTCTGTTTGTCAGTCTGGTATAAATTTTGAACATGTTATGTTATCAACTCAATCTGTTTGTCTGTCTGGGGTATACATTTTGAACACATTATTTCTCCCCACCCATACTCGGATCAAGTTGAGACTTAATATTATTATTTATGAAAAATGAATCAATAAAAAAGATTAACCAAAAAGTCAATTCATTACAGGTAATTAATTATTTTGTTTGATACCAACAAGAGGAATTAATCGTTCATAATTCAGAGATATGGCTAAATATGTAGAGTCGTGTTCCCTTAGATGATTGTACACGTTATTTCTACCACACACATTCTTGGATCAAGTTAAAACTTCATACATGAATCAATTTTAAAAAATTAAAAAATTATTCAATTAATTATCAGTAATTAATTGTTTTGTTGAAATCAAAAAAAGAAAATAAATCAACATTGATAAACATAGTTGTACATAGTGGGTTCTCCACCTTGAAATGCTTGGTAGTTGTTTGCATAATTACGAACTATTTGGTCACCTGTTTCTTTGTGTTCAGTAACGGATGAAAGAAAGAAATAGCTGTTCATGAATATTTAGCGCGCAGTCTTATGTATACATTAGCTGGACTTCTTAGAAGAGCTATAGACTGCGCAAGCTCTCTGGAAACATTCTTGGCTATATTGAAGCATGACGTGAAATAGACAGAATCGGATTAGAGTGATCTGCATCAGCTTGATAAGGGAGGAATTGATTTGTAAAAATAAATTATGATGTATTTTTTTAAGTCTCACTTTGAGAAATCACAAGATGACAGCCTACTTGATAAATTAACCAGAGAAACTAATTACTTATCCCATAGTATTGGCGATGTTGAGGGAAGTTAGTAATTTTATTTTTTGTTTTCACTAGGGAATTGTAAATGTGTCTCGATTCTTCGTTTGTTTTCTGAAAGTTTGTTACGTCTGCTAGATCTTTTGCTTCTCACAAAGAGTTGTCGTTCTTGTGTTCACTTTGTAATTGTCTCCTTTGTTTTCAGACACTGCTGGGTCTAAAGGGAGTTCCCAATGACTTTGTTGAGGCGCTAGACAATATTAGGCAGAGACTTCCCTACATCAAGTATGTCTTTAATATTTTATTTATTATTGTATACTCCTCGTACTGAATGTAAATCTACATCCTCATTTACATGTAGACATTACGGTGATTATGGGAAGCCCAGGATATTACCAACTTTAGGGTTTAACAAATAACAAAAAAAAAGTTTTAAAAATATGCAAAAGAAAAATATAAAAGAAAAACAGCGCCATTAACTTTATACATACTCTCTTGCTGACCCTTTTCAAGAGAATTTTAAAACGTTTTGTTAACTACGATTTAGAAAGATTTATTGTCTAATTTTTCTTTAAAAAGAAGCTAAATGATATTAAATGTGTGTTTACTTTACAACACGGGGGTAGCCTTGAAACACGGGGACAGCCAATGAGAAAGATAACTCATCCCACGTTTGTATAATATCTTTATTTACTAGATCTAGCTCTATCTGCATTATTTTGTATCTTGGGGAATCTTGCCCACACGCCTTCTTACTTTATTTAAAATTCGCCCTTGTCTAGATCTATAGATTCCAATGCCTTGCAAGACTTCATTTTTAATTTCAGTGTCTGGGATATGACCATGGGACTGAGCTGTGTCGTGGTGGTCATTCTAATTAAAAAACTTCGAGAGATCAAATTTAAAACCGACCCAAACAAGGAGACGCCTATTATTATATCAGCCCTACGACAGATGGTGTATATCATTGGGGCAGGTAAGATCCACTTCTGCTTTGAGAGAAACTTGTGACATGACTTCTTAACATATTTGAGAATCCAAATCTCGTTTACAGAAAGAGACGGGGAAGTAATTACACCAATTACACAAGATCTACTTGCCCACATTTCCACTCAAGAAGAAATCGTTCAAACTTCAACCTTTCCAATTTTTTTTCCGCATCTTTCGCCGTGTCCACACTCCTGATTTAAAATTATAAACTCCGTATGCTCGCTTGCCAGTAAATAACAAACTCCATTTCTTGGGCAATAATGAACAAGTCCCGTTATCTTCTTTGTCTCGTTCCTATTGTGTAAGTCTCTTACGATGTCTGCATCCAGCTTTATTTCTCCTAATAGTAGTAAGATGTTGGTGGATAGCTGTGTATGTATTATGGTCTGTCATTGTTTAATTAAGTAAGACTACTACATGTTTAGGTACATGCATTCATTCATTTGAGCAATTATTAAGAACAAGATTTGTAGCCCGTTGAGACCTCTCAGAAATAAGTATTAATTCCTCTTATCTTATAAATACAGAAGTTCTTCAGAAATAAGGTTTATATGTCTGTGTTTATTTTTATTTCAATTTAAAAAAAAACAGTGCAATGATATTATACCTTGTGATCGAGAGTTACATACTTGTATGTCAATCCGTCAATGGCCAGGTTATTTCTATTTTGCATTTTTGGTAAACAGAATTCCAAAGTATTGATAAGGGCAGTATTTTAGTATTTTAATAAAGTATTTCATAATTTTCCCTTGTCATCATTAAAGAAACAAATTTCAAAGTTCTTTCACTTGTAGCATTAATAAATTTGGATTTATTTACTTGGCAAAACTGCCAAAAGTGATTTTTCAATGTGACGCTTCTTTGTATTTATTTCAAATGGTCTCCTTTTATTTTGTTACGGTTAATGTTCCATTCTCTCGCCACCACACTACTTCAAATCGCTTTCTATTCTTTTTCTCAAAATTTTATGGATTAAAGAATGTAAAAGGCAAAAAAGTAAAGTTTTCCTTTCAGACCTTTCGATCTATGGGGCGAATGATGTTAAGGTCATCTGTTACTATGGCCAACGGTTAACGAACAGGGTGTTATGTGGCCAACACAACGACCAACCGCCTTTACATTCCCCAACTGAAGTCAGGTACCTATTAGCATTGGGTGGACTCAGTGGCGCCCTAAAATTTCCGTAATTCAAAGTCCCTGTCTACACCAAGATTCGAACCCAGGACCCCAATTTCGGAATCCGAGCGCTTAACCACTCAGCCACCGCGCCCCCGAATGTAAAAGTTGTCTTAGAATTAAAATGTATAAACAAAGAGCGTATGACTGTGATTAATCATTAGAGTGCAAATCCATAATAGTTTTTTTTTCAATTGTGATTTTTTCTCCTCAGCCTCTACTGCCATCACTGTCATTCTGGCTTCCATAGTATTGTACATCTTGGAACAAAACGGAATCCATGCTATCACTCCAACTGGCTACATCAAGCCTGGACTACCGGAAATTCGTGTCCCTGATTTCAGTATTTCAAATGGAAATTTCACAATGTCCTCATCAGAAATGTTCTCTGTAAGTTTTTCATATTTTTAAAAAATCCATATTTATTTGTTATTTTAAAGAAAAAGAGAAAATATTTCCCGTTGTGGGAATCGAACCCACGTTATTTGCGCAATGCCTTATCAACTTAGCTAAACAGCCTTACTTTTATGTGCGAAATTTCATTTTAAAATGAACTATTCAAATTTCTGTACTTGTAGTTAAATTTTTTGGTTTGCGGTTATTGAGTCTTTTTACCTGTCTTTTAGACGAAAATGTAAGTTAGCTGTAGGAACTGTGTGCGTTATTATTGTATGTACCTTTTGAATCATTAGATTACACACAAAATATATTTATTTTTCAGAAACTTGGTGCTGGTATTATTGTCATGCCAATTATCGCGTTGATTGAAGCCATGGCAATCGGAAAGTTTTTTGGTAATAATAAAACTTTGTTTTCACGTAGTATATGTATCCTGTTTATGTCCTGCAAGGATTATTTAATATTATAATTCCGATGTCTACACATTGATATGTATATTGCTAGAACTATTGTGTTTGTTTTACTTGTCAAGTTGTCTCAAATCTAAGTTTGTTGACATTCTATACAAATACTAAAACAGCTATAAACTAAATGTTAAGCATATAATGAAATTATTGTAAAATATTGTATCATGTAGTTATTTGTGTTTTATAAATAAATGAAACAATAAAATGGCTGTGTACTATTTAAAACCAAACATAGCCATTTTTCGCCATTGACATTTTAGAACAATAATAATTATACATTTTTAAATATTAATATAATAATTATGTTCATTCGTTTACCAGCCAGAGTGAATCGTTATAAACTAGACCCCAACCAGGAACTACTCTCTTACGGCATTTGTAACCTGGTCAATGCTTTCTTTCAAGGGTATACCATCACAGGGGCCTTCTCCAGGTAACAGCAATAGCAGATGTAGTTATTTACTTGATCCATGTGCTACTATACACATCGTAATGGCATTTATCAACCGGATAAGTTATTTATAATTTTTATTTATTTCTCAAATTGTCCAACTTTTCGTAAATGTATGCATCATCAACTCCACAACCCCAATATTAGGATCGTCTGGAAGTAGCTTAATCTATGTTTGTTTGTCAAATGTTTTGGATAGTTGAAGGTAATCTGTTTGTTTGTCAAATGTTTTGGATAGTTGAAGGTAATCTGTTTGTTTGTCAAATGTTTTGGATAGTTGAAGGTAATCTGTTTGTTTGTCAAATGTTTTGGATAGTTGAAGGTAATCTATGTTTGTTTGTCAAATGTTTTGGATAGTTGAAGGTAATCTGTTTGTTTGTCAAATGTTTTGGATAGTTGAAGGTAATCTATGTTTGTTTGTCAAATGTTTTGGATAGTTGAAGGTAATCTGTTTGTTTGTCAAATGTTTTGGATAGTTGAAGGTAATCTATGTTTGTTTGTCAAATGTTTTGGATAGTTGAAGGTAATCTGTTTGTTTGTCAAATGTTTTGGATAGTTGAAGGTAATCTGTTTGTTTGTCAAATGTTTTGGATAGTTGAAGGTAATCTGTTTGTTTGTCAAATGTTTTGGATAGTTGAAGGTAATCTGTTTGTTTGTCAAATGTTTTGGATAGTTGAAGGTAATCTGTTTGTTTGTCAAATGTTTTGGATAGTTGAAGGTAATCTGTTTGTTTGTCAAATGTTTTGGATAGTTGAAGGTAATCTGTTTGTTTGTCAAATGTTTTGGATAGTTGAAGGTAATCTGTTTGTTTGTCAAATGTTTTGGATAGTTGAAGGTAATCTGTTTGTTTGTCAAATGTTTTGGATAGTTGAAGGTAATCTGTTTGTTTGTCAAATGTTTTGGATAGTTGAAGGTAATCTGTTTGTTTGTCAAATGTTTTGGATAGTTGAAGGTAATCTGTTTGTTTGTCAAATGTTTTGGATAGTTGAAGGTAATCTGTTTGTTTGTCAAATGTTTTGGATAGTTGAAGGTAATCTGTTTGTTTGTCAAATGTTTTGGATAGTTGAAGGTAATCTGTTTGTTTGTCAAATGTTTTGGATAGTTGAAGGTAATCTGTTTGTTTGTCAAATGTTTTGGATAGTTGAAGGTAATCTGTTTGTTTGTCAAATGTTTTGGATAGTTGAAGGTAATCTGTTTGTTTGTCAAATGTTTTGGATAGTTGAAGGTAATCTGTTTGTTTGTCAAATGTTTTGGATAGTTGAAGGTAATCTGTTTGTTTGTCAAATGTTTTGGATAGTTGAAGGTAATCTGTTTGTTTGTCAAATGTTTTGGATAGTTGAAGGTAATCTGTTTGTTTGTCAAATGTTTTGGATAGTTGAAGGTAATCTGTTTGTTTGTCAAATGTTTTGGATAGTTGAAGGTAATCTGTTTGTTTGTCAAATGTTTTGGATAGTTGAAGGTAATCTGTTTGTTTGTCAAATGTTTTGGATAGTTGAAGGTAATCTGTTTGTTTGTCAAATGTTTTGGATAGTTGAAGGTAATCTGTTTGTTTGTCAAATGTTTTGGATAGTTGAAGGTAATCTGTTTGTTTGTCAAATGTTTTGGATAGTTGAAGGTAATCTGTTTGTTTGTCAAATGTTTTGGATAGTTGAAGGTAATCTGTTTGTTTGTCAAATGTTTTGGATAGTTGAAGGTAATCTGTTTGTTTGTCAAATGTTTTGGATAGTTGAAGGTAATCTGTTTGTTTGTCAAATGTTTTGGATAGTTGAAGGTAATCTGTTTGTTTGTCAAATGTTTTGGATAGTTGAAGGTAATCTGTTTGTTTGTCAAATGTTTTGGATAGTTGAAGGTAATCTGTTTGTTTGTCAAATGTTTTGGATAGTTGAAGGTAATCTGTTTGTTTGTCAAATGTTTTGGATAGTTGAAGGTAATCTGTTTGTTTGTCAAATGTTTTGGATAGTTGAAGGTAATCTGTTTGTTTGTCAAATGTTTTGGATAGTTGAAGGTAATCTGTTTGTTTGTCAAATGTTTTGGATAGTTGAAGGTAATCTGTTTGTTTGTCAAATGTTTTGGATAGTTGAAGGTAATCTGTTTGTTTGTCAAATGTTTTGGATAGTTGAAGGTAATCTGTTTGTTTGTCAAATGTTTTGGATAGTTGAAGGTAATCTGTTTGTTTGTCAAATGTTTTGGATAGTTGAAGGTAATCTGTTTGTTTGTCAAATGTTTTGGATAGTTGAAGGTAATCTGCTTGTTTGTCAAATGTTTTGGATAGTTGAAGGTAATCTGTTTGTTTGTCAAATGTTTTGGATAGTTGAAGGTAATCTGTTTGTTTGTCAAATGTTTTGGATAGTTGAAGGTAATCTACTAGTCTTAGTCTTGGCAGCGGGCAGGGTATGAACCCGGGACTATCGAGACAACCAAACGGACAGTCCATCTCGCTTACCACGGGCAGCCATGCACATATTTTGTTTGACAATGTACTATTAAACCTCGTATTAAATACTATTTCTGCCTATACTAGTTTTACTAACTTTAAATATGAGTGCAAGGAACATTGATTGTTGATTTTACAAGTAATATTTAAAAAACAACAACATTTATTCCTAATTTATGTTCAGATAATATTGTAAACTAAACATTCAAATTTTATTTGTAATTGAAACAAATAAAAAAAATATAGACAGTGGTGGGATCGAACCCACGACATTCCCATAGTTAGCGTGCTGTTCTATCAACTCAGCTAGCCAATCGTTACATAACCTATCTACGAAAATTGAGCTTGACCTAATGATTCATCTCCCGTCCCTTCCTTCTTTAATTCAACATTTGCACAATTCCTCATTCACACCAACTTATAAGAACATTCCCACCCATGAGGAGAGAGAGAGTTAACTAATAGCAGGGAGTGAAAAAAGTGATATTGTTTTAGTCTCAATTGATAGGTTCTAAACATATTTCGTGTATAACTATATCTTTCTAATTATTTTTCTCTTTGGGGCTCATTTGTGAGAGTATAAAGCTAGAGTAATCATTTTAGGATACTTGTATTGTAGACTGATCAGCAGTCGATACTTTGAGCTCTAAACATCTCCAAATGGAAGTCCCCCATCCATTGTTACTTTAACTCTCGATAGCTGTGTAGATCAGGCTTAACGTTTATCAAAGAAAGTAATTCCCATTGAGTCTTTCAGTAGATGTTAAGGTTGCTACGCTTAGGAATTTATTATATTTTACTGAATATCAAATCAGGATCGAAACAACTAGTTTAACAATTAGGATTCAATAATGTGATGTCTTGGAAACATTCTTATATACAATGTCAATATCATATATGTGCTATATGTTGGTCCTGGAGCGTATTATCCTTTTGATTTCTAACTTAATGAAACAACTGTTGGGTCCATCACAGAACGGCTATCAACGCCCAATGTGGGGTCAAGACAACCTTAGGAAGCATCTTTACTGGCATCATCGTCATCATCGCTTTGAGTTTCATGACGCCCATCTTCTACTACATCCCCAAGTGTGCCCTGGCTGGGGTCATCATAGCGGCCGTGTTGGCCATGGTGGACGTCCACACTTTCGTAGCTCTTTACAAAGCCAACAGTAAGTTCCGTCTCAAGCTTAATACACACCAAAATGTCATCATTTTTGTCTTTTAAGTGAAGATGGATAATAATTACTTTTTTTCGAGCAATTTCTAACTCATATATTTTTTCCTTATTTTTTGAATGTTTCAAATAATAACAGAACAATACATCTTGTTCTTTATCCCCGCAGTAGTTGAACTGTTAATCAACTTTAGCTACATACCTTCTGATAGAGAGTTATAAAACTCTAACAACAAAAGCATCAATCTCCTCTTTGTAATATCCTAGTTGGATTCTTTAAGGCATAGATTTCAATCATTTAGAAAGAGAAGAGAAAGCAATAAGGAAACAGTGTGGGCGCTGTAAGGAAACCTCAAAAAAAAAAAAGTCCAAGAAATAAAAAGCAGAAGACTGGCAGATTTTGAAATAGACAATTCAAGAACGCGATACTGAAAAATCACCGTGAAAAAAAAATGATTGCTATAAGCGAGAGAGATTAGAGTTTTGATAATACAGTGCTAAAAATATATCGTAAACCATTTCAAATAATCAATACTTTTTATATTAGTATAATCTGTACACTAGAAATACTGAAAAACCAAATGTTTTCCACCTGCAATGATAAATAAGTAATATATATTTAAAAACTGTTCGATTTTATGAGTAATTTATTTTCGAAATTGGAGGGTATATTCATGAATTAGGTTTGATATAAAATAGGTCAAAGCCTATTAGCTTAAACAGATTTTTTTTACAATAATTGTAAAGAAATATAGTTTAATACATACCACTGTCATATCAATGTACCTTAAGGGCATTGCATAATTCTATCTGCATTCATTAGTACTCAGTACTGTTGTCTGATGGGTATGGATTTGTCTGCATCCATTAGTACTCTGTGCTGTAGTCTGATGGGGATGGATATGTCTGCATCCATTAGTACTCAGTACTGTAGTCTGATGGGTATGGATGTGTCTGCATCCATTAGTACTCAGTACTGTAGTCTGATGGGTATGGATGTGTCTGCATCCATTAGTACTCAGTACTGTAGTCTGATGGGGATGGATATGTCTGCATCCATTAGTACTCAGTACTGTAGTCTGATGGGTATGGATGTGTCTGCATCCATTAGTACTCAGTACTGTAGTCTGATGGGTATGGATGTGTCTGCATCCATTAGTACTCAGTGCTGTAGTCTGATGGGTATGGATGTGTCTGCATCCATTAGTACTCAGTACTGTAGTCTGATGGGTATGGATGTGTCTGCATCCATTAGTACTCAGTGCTGTTGTCTGATGGGTATGGATGTGTCTGCATCCATTAGTACTCAGTGCTGTAGTCTGATGGGTATGGATGTGTCTGCATCCATTAGTACTCAGTGCTGTAGTCTGATGGGTATGGATGTGTCTGCATCCATTAGTACTCAGTGCTGTTGTCTGATGGGTATGGATGTGTCTACATCCATTAGCACTCAGTGCTGTAGTCTGATGGGTATGGATGTGTCTGCATCTATTAGTACTCAGTGCTGTTGTCTGATGGTAATGAACTGTTATTGACTTTCATTATTGACAGAAGTAGATGTGTTCCCATACCTGGTGACCTTTGCTGCGACCTTGCTGATAGGTGTCCAGGTAAGTTTGAAACTCATTGGATTGTTTTGTTTCTGATTCGCGTAGAATTACACTGTATGACAATGTCGATAAATGAAACAGACCTGAATCATATCCACACAAGTAGTATGGTGTCATATGATGTAATATTATAGTAATATATATGTCTCTTTCTGTCTCGGAAGACAATGAATGCGCCCAGTTCAGTCACTGTTATTGGCTGCATCTTGAGACGGGGCAGAATCGGGTGTGGCTAGTAAAGTCAATTCTGGAACGGCAGATTGTTTACAGTTCATGCATTAGTATGCATCTGTTTTAGGGCTAGCTGATAAGGCAGCTTTCTTTTCCTTTCTCTTGACTGAAGCAGTTTCGTTTATTTTGCTGTCGTCGAGGATCGTACCAGTACGCACTCTGTCTCCATGCTGTCCGGTCTTGGTCTATCCCCTCCCACATACTTCCATTGATATCTGTGGTTCTCATGTCTCACTTGCAGACATCTCTATAGGTTAGTGATGAACTATGTGATGCATGATGTGATGCAATTTTTATGTAATATGTGATTGTTTGTGATTACTTGCCCTGGCCTAATACAGACTTCTGAAAATTATTTGTTAAAATTAATGCGATTTTTTAAAAATATAAGTTGCAAGTTATTTCAAAATGATAATTTGTAATTGACTCACAAAACTTAAGATGAATAACAAAACGTCACCTAAGCTGTTCTGTTCAACATGAAAACTAGAAGAATGTCTCTAAACATGCAATTACTAAATATTCACAAGTCCCTTAACCCGTACAGGCCATATTAATAGAAAACACACAATCACAAAAACAAAACTAGTTTTGAAAAATACATGTATTAAAATAAACTTTTAAAAAAATGTGACATAAAAATATATTTTAAAAGATCTAAAGATTTTGGCTTCCATTTTAAATCGCTCTTACGCTTGAAGAGCACATAAACAAATTAATATCAAGATTGAAAGAATGTGATGTAAGCACACTTCGTATACATAGGCATGGTCACGTGAACAAAGTACGTAGACATTTGAAACAAATATACCATTCTTAGGCCATCCTATAATTTTCCATTAAACTAAAACAAAAACATTTAGCATAGATCTGTAAAGAAACTTGATTTTGCTTTGGAGCTTGATTACGAATCCTTCACATACAGAAGTGATATTACGGATTGCAATACCTCTTTCTGTGAGACTCAAACATTCAAACATTACGTGATAAAATTAATATTGAGAGTGTACAATTTTTCATATGCATTTTGATTGTGATATAAATAAAAATGATTTTTTTTTCAGTGGGGAATTTTCGTTGGCATTGGTCTATCACTGCTGATATTACTGTATCCTATTGCAAGACCTAAGATGTTGGTAGGTAATTAACTTGAGAAATATTAAAGATTTAATGTCAATTATCAGAAATTTTGTTTCGATTTTTTACTCGTTTGGCATAATAAGTTTTTAGTTTAACCATTTTTCATTAATTATAATCATTATTCAAGTATGTTATTACTATATATACCACATTAAACTAATTTCTATGGGAGTCTATTTGTACTCCTGTAAACATAGACACTTCGCACAAATTGATACAACGTTAACTAATATATTTTTGTTGAATTGTGTAGTTTTCAGCACTTCAAGGCTTCATGGTAGTCACACCAACAACAGGATTGAGTTTTCCCAGTGCTGAATATTTAGAGATCAAAGCCTTAGATAGGGCTCTAGATGGTAAGTTGACTATGATGTCCAATCTAAATATAAGTCTCAGCTACCACAAGTTTATTAGCTAGCGTTCTTTATGTACAAGCTCTTGGACTAATCTCGACTTCGATTAGATATCTTTGATCCACAATGAATAAAGTGATCATCCCCAAATTAGGGTGTATACCTTTTTTTCATTTGCATCAAAACTCCTGTCGACACTTTTTAACATTGTCCATGCTCAACCTTTCAGTCGAGAAACCAAACCACGTGATCCTGAACATGGAACATCTTTCGAACATGGACTTTTCAGGTGTGCAGGCCATCAAATCTTTAATGGCTGAGTTTGAGGTCCACGCCATGAAGCTTATCTTAGCTCAGGGACAGGTAAGGCAAAAACATCTCTAGTATCAATTTTCAGGAATTATTTTTAACGTGGGTTTGCAAGTGTTAATAATTAATATTATACAAAGAATTTTTTTAGGATAGATGATTTAAAAATAAGATAAATTAGTAAAATTACTTTTGATCTTCTTAGACAGAAAGCTAAACCATGATTAATAGGTTTAAAGATATACTGTTGTTTGTTGAATAGAACCCAATATACTATAGAACACTTCATTAGGGCTAATATGCAACTACAAAAAGCCATAGTTATCTTCAGTTTACGTTAGCTATTCACTATCACAGAACTATAAAGATTGTATTCTAACATCTGTACAGAAACGAGTCAGGAAACAACTGAAAAGAGCTAAGATTCCAAATCTAATCATTGCACGAACAGTGGAAGAAGCTGCGGAAATATTTACTGCTCAAATAGAATCAGGTAAATTGGACCATTTCTATGGATTTGTTTCAGAAAGAGTGATAGATGTGTGGATGGCGTGAAGAAAGCTCATAGCTTCCTAACAATGAAGATTGAGTTTGAATCCCGATATTGCCTCTGAGTTTCGTATTTAGATTTCGCTCGAGCTTTTACACAGATTCCCCTTATATTTGTCTTCACATTTCCAGAAAAGAAATGATTATTATTGTTATTATTATTATTATATAATCAGAACATTACTGAGTGGGACACTGTTGAGGGGACTGGAATGAATTTCCTTTCTCTTTGAAATCTTGGCATTAATTCATTTCTACAATAAAAATACTACTACTGCTGCAGACCAGTTACATCACCAGAATATTCCATAGTGGACACTGGTATAGGAGATTTACAATGATTGTACTTTATATGTACATAGAAATGTAACAAAGCTCGACCCAAGCAGCTCTAGAGAATGAAAATTTATTTGTCCAATAGCATTAATAGAATGTCTGTTTCCTAGATTAATTACATAACAAAAATCTTTCTTTTTTTTTTTACAGGTACAGACCCATATGAAAACGAAGAGGGAAATTTCATGAGCCGGCTTTAGTCATCTTGTTTTGGGTAGAGTTACAATAGGGCACAAAGTCGTGACAAAGTAGGCCTACTAATGTGATGTGTAGACAAAGAAACGATACAACAAAACTATTTTTATTTTGTTTCTCTAATTTTGAGAAATGATTCTGTATATAGTTGTTACTATGCTGATATATGTACATTGTTATAAAAAAAGAATGACATAAGACTGTACATATATATTGAAATGAACAAATGTGTCATAATTCTGTTCACTGTTGTAACTAATTGTATGGAAGTGGTGTCTACATGGACTAGTGTTACACGCGCTACGAAAAAAAGAATTCACTTGCATTGCTATTTTTTTAGTATTTCTTAAATGAGTTTTTAAGTATTTCTAAAAGTAATTGATTGTACATCTGACCTTAAGTTATTGCTGACTTTTTTGAGCAAATGTATACTTTATAATATAAAGATTGGAAAGGACTTATAAATAAAAGAACTCGAATAGTTATTTTTAGCTCTAACAAGCACAGTCTATGTAACCTAATGTATATAGTTACATCGCAAATAGTAAAACGGGTGTGTTTAAGTTGGCCTGTGATTTGGTATTTTAAGGGCATGTTCAAGTTGGTTAATCTACAAATAGATATTGGCGTTTAGTAGAAAGGATACAATCACTTGTGCTAACGACTTTTAAAAAGTACACATTACCTCAATTCAAGTACTACCGTTCATAGTCTCGAGACTAAGAACTACTTCAACTGAAGTGTACACTGGCGATCAGCGCCAATCTCTTATTCTCAAATCGAATAAGATTGTACTTTATTTAAATGGCATTACGTGTAACTATGAAATTGCTACATTATCTAAAACTTGTTTGTATGTTAGTATAGAAGTATGACTGCCTTGCGGGGCCATTTATTAACTTCTTTATATTCATGTTTCAAATGGGATGAACAGATGTAAGTATGATATCCGAGTACATAAGTCTGTTCACCTTGTCAGAGTAAAATAAAAGAGAAAAGAATCTCATGAATACATTTTCTAATGAACTTCTTTCCGTTTTTTTTTTAAAGCTTTCTTTCTATTCACATATTGTTGGGGGATGGGGGGGGGGGTATTTGTCATTTTTGTGTTTGTTTTTCATGTCTGTTCATATATTGATCAAGTGAATTAAAATTGTAGATACAACGAAGCACTGGACACTTGCGCTAAGATAAGTGTAAACTCAAAATGTAGGCGTATATAGCGCACATTCCCCTGAATTAGTTTAACAAAATTCTACTCAACGTCGGAAATAAACATGCATAATTCGAGTTTAGATTTTTTTTCAATTAATAATATTACATACTTCATTTCATTATAAATTTGCTTGGTAATGACGATTGGTATTAGCGATAACTCTTATCACCTTACTTCTTGATTACACTAAATGTATAGTTACATCCCTTGCATTGTATTTAAAAGTTCATTCTTTCATTTTATGCAAATTACAAAGGTCGGTAGTCTGTCAAGATGACTAGATCAAAACTGTTTCTATTTCTATATATAAGAGTGTACAGTTGAAGTCACCAATAAACAGAATATATGATAATTTTATAATCTAATTCGTTCTCAAACACACATGTACACACGAACACATACACACAGTTGAATTCAACGTCACTTAATCGTGAAAAAACAAGATCTCGTCCCAGCTTCGAAAGTTAACCTCGGTTTAGCGGGTCACTACTGATGTAATGGTCTCTGAAGTCTTTTGAACTAGGTGGTCACTCAGTATCATCTTTAAGGCCATATTTGTCTTTTTATCGTTTGACTTTAAGCCAAGAAAGAGGTCAATTAGTTTACCAACACACGGACAAACACACACAAATATATACACACACACACACATTTACAAGCGCAGCTGATCTAAGGATCCTCCTCATGTGACATTCACACGGAGGTTGAAAAGGAGAAGTGAGGGGCGACTACTGTGTGCGCGTGTAAAAATAGGTCGTCATAACATATAAAAAAAAAAAACATTAAATATATTCATTACTGTTACATGAAAAATATTTAAACATACATTACATAGGCTTCAACAGAATAACAAAAATAATAATGTTTAAGTAATAAATTAATTCATAATGGCTACCTATGAAGGGGGCTCGAGGTTCGACACCCGACTCAAGCAGAGTTGTGTTTACTGAGCGCCTAAACGCAGCACGGAAAAACCTTCTCCTAGATACCCCTCCCCCCCCCCCCCCCAGTGGTCCACAACTGAGATTGGACCATAGCGCTCTGAGTATGCTATAAGCAAGAAAATAGCGATATAAAAAACAACAACTCTAAAGCACAGTGTCGTCAGGTTTGTAAACAAAAACAATTTCAACATGCTTTTCAAAATAATAACAAAAAGAAAAAAAAACATGTACCATAAAATCTTAATGGACCAACCGTAAACAAACCACATATAGCCACGTGATAATATTGATAAACAATGAAACTTACGTATCACGTGACAGCCTTTATGGATTGCGTAATTTGTATAGAAGATTTAGAGAACCACGTGGTAAAATGTTGTTTGTTTACGATTGGTGATTGAGGTCCATTAGATTGAGATCGAGATTACCTACATAACTCGCCATTTAGGGATTTCGGTATAGAGGACACGATTCTCTTAAGCCTTCACACACATGGTGTTTGATAATGATTTCATCGTCACTTTATTGCAGCAGTTAATATTATGCCAATCGTTTTAAGAAAGATCATCTTACCGGTGAGTGAAAGTTACTTATAAGGAGTCAATGTGGAATCATGGTGCAGCCAGGGTGGAATCATGGTGCAACCAGGGTGGAATCATGGTACAGCCAGGGTGGAATCATGGTGCAGTCAGGGTGGAATCATGGTACAGCCAGGGTGGAATCATGGTGCAGCCAGGGTAGAATCATGGTACAGCCAGGGTGGAATCATGGTGCAGCCAGGGTGGAATCATGGTGCAGCCAGGGTGGAATCATGGTGCAGTCAGGGTGGAATCATGGTACAGCGAATGTGGAATCATGGTGCAGTCAGGGTGGAATCATGGTGCAGTCAGGTGGAATCATGGTGCAGCCAGGGTGGAATCATGGTGCAGCCAGGGTGGAATCATGGTGCAGCCAGGGTGGAATAATGGTGCAGTCAGGGTGGAATCATGGTGCAGCCAGGGTGGAATCATGGTGCAGCCAGGGTGGAATCATGGTGCAGTCAGGGTGGAATCATGGTACAGCCAATGTGGAATCATGGTGCAGTCAGGGTGGAATCATGGTGCAGTCAGGTGGAATCATGGTGCAGCCAGGGTGGAATCATGGTGCAGTCAGGGTGGAATCATGGTACAGCCAGGGTGGAATCATGGTGCAGCCAGGGTAGAATCATGGTGCAGTCAGGGTGGAATCATGGTGCAGCCAGGGTGGAATCATGGTGCAGTCAGGGTGGAATCCTAGTGCAGCCAGGGTGGAATCATGGTGGAATCATGGTGGATTTAGTCAACCTTAGCACATAGTCTAACGGGAGAGGGAAGAGGAAGTGCCCCGAATGCCACCTTTCTTTTTAGTTTGTTTTTTGTTTGGACGTCATACCAGGAAGCTCCCTAATAAAAAACGGACGGCCAAGTCACTCTCAAGCTCCGCCCACCTGGATCAGGTTATTAGCATATTTCTTAATTAAAACAAACGTCAGGAGGGTATTGTGATCCAGTCAAACTTTTCTGCAAACCGGGTTGTGACGAGTTTTAGGGTCCTGACATACTTAGGGAACAAGAAGTTTTCTCGGGCTTCCGGATAGCCATAAACAGCGACGATCCATACGATAAATCAACCACTTTTGTTCTGCTTGGTATTCATTGCTATGGAACTAGTAAAACTTTGATATTCCAAGAAGAGGATTTAAAAAATCAAACAACGTCCACTGCTTGATCTTTTAAACAAAATTACAAAGTAGATAAAATGGTGTATACTACTGAGAATGGTCTACAGAAACCTCCACATGAGGACGGGATTACAGACCCAGTGGTTCTCAAGATGGCACCGATAGAGGTCTCATTACACATGGGCAAAGAAGTAAGTGAATGAAATGTTTTTACATGTTGGAATATTTAGCATAGAATGTGCTGAGTAAAAAAGATGTAGTACATTAGACAACCGTTATAGTCACTTCACCATTAGAAAACGTTGCATATAATGTTAAGCATTAGAGAGTATGTAGTGGCCGTAGAAATGATGGAGGTTGGATTAGCGAATACTTATTATTTATAATCTCAAAAAAGATAGATATGTTTTATTGATATAATATATTGATATAATATGAGAACAAAAGTCTAAATTCTTGCCCAATTGAGGCACAATTTCTAATTCAACGTTTTCCAACCTGACAACATTCCGATGTAAACAATTCTATCAATTTGTTTTGCTGTAATTTTGGATTACATTTTATCTCTTCACCAAGTTCATGCCAGGTAATCATAGCTCGTCTCTAGACAAAGTGGTTTTACGTTTCTAGACAAAGTGGTTGTACAAAGTGTCCGTTTCTAGACAAAGTGATTGTACAAAGTGTCCGTTTCTAGACAAAGTGATTGTACAAAGTGTCCGTTTCTAGACAAAGTGATTGTACAAAGTGTCCGTTTCTAGACAAAGTGATTGTACAAAGTGTCCGTTTCTAGACAAAGTGATTGTACAAAGTGTCCGTTTCTAGACAAAGTGATTGTACAAAGTGTCCGTTTCTAGACAAAGTGATTGTACAAAGTGTCCGTTTCTAGACAAAGTGATTGTACAAAGTGTCCGTTTCTAGACAAAGTGATTGTACAAAGTGTCCGTTTCTAGACAAAGTGATTGTACAAAGTGTCCGTTTCTAGACAAAGTGATTGTACAAAGTGTCCGTTTCTAGACAAAGTGATTGTACAAAGTGTCCGTTTCTAGACAAAGTGATTGTACAAAGTGTCCGTTTCTAGACAAAGTGGCTGTACACAATGTCCGTTTCTAGACAAAGTGATTGTACAAAGTGTCCGTTTCTAGACAAAGTGGTTGTACAAAGTGTCCGTCTCTAGACAAAGTGGTTGTACAAAGTGTCCGTCTCTAGACAAAGTGGTTGTACAAAGTGTCCGTTTCTAGACAAAGTGGTTGTACAAAGTGTCCGTCTCTAGACAAAGTGATTGTACAAAGTGTCCGTTTCTAGACAAAGTGGTTGTACAAAGTGTCCGTTTCTAGACAAAGTGGCTGTACATATTCTTTTCAAGGGGAACTGATTGTACGCATACAAATATATCATGTGTTGCTAGACAGAGTTTGAACAAACTTGTTTTTAGGGAAAACATCCGAACAGATCAAAAGTGTTTGTACAAATATATTCAAATAGACTCGAGTGTTCTAGGGAACGTGTTTGTACTAACATATTCAAATAGACTCGAGTGTTCTAGGGAACGTGTTTGTACAAATATATTCAAATAGACTCGAGTGTTCTAGGGAGCGTGTTTGTACAAATATATTCAAATAGACTCGAGTGTTCTAGGGAGCGTGTTTGTACAAACATATTCAAATAGACTCGAGTGTTCTAGGGAGCGTGTTTGTACAAACATATTCAAATAGACTCGAGTGTTCTAGGGAACGTGTTTGTACAAACATATTCAAATAGACTCGAGTGTTCTAGGGAACGTGTTTGTACAAACATATTCAAATAGACTCGAGTGTTCTAGGGAACGTGTTTGTACAAACATATTCAAATAGACTCGAGTGTTCTAGGGAACGTGTTTGTACAAACATATTCAAATAGACTCGAGTGTTCTAGGGAACGTGTTTGTACAAACATATTCAAATAGACTCGAGTGTTCTAGGGAACGTGTTTGTACAAACATATTCAAATAGACTCGAGTGTTCTAGGGAACGTGTTTGTACAAACATATTCAAATAGACTCGAGTGTTCTAGGGAACGTGTTTGTACAAACATATTCAAATAGACTCGAGTGTTCTAGGGAACGTGTTTGTACAAACATATTCAAATAGACTCGAGTGTTCTAGGGAACGTGTTTGTACAAATATATTTAATAGGCAAATAGACTCAAATGTTCTAGGGAACGTGTTTGTACAAATATATTTAATAGGCAAATAGACTCAAGTGTTCTAGGGAACGTGTTTGTACAAATATATTTAATAGGCAAATAGACTCAAATGTTCTAGGGAACGTGTTTGTACAAATATATTTAATAGGCAAATAGACTCAAATGTTCTAGGGAACGTGTTTGTACAAATATATTTAATAGGCAAATAGACTCAAGTGTTCTAGGGAACATGTTTGTACAAATATATTTAATAGGCAAATAGACTCAAATGTTCTAGGGAACGTGTTTGTACAAACATATTCAATAGGCAAATAGACTCAAGTGTTCTAGGGAACGTGTTTGTACAAATATATTCAATAGGCAAATAGACTCAAATGTTCTAGGGAATGTGTTTGTACAAACATATTCAATAGGCAAATAGACTCAAATGCTGCAGAAATATTGTATTCATTTTTAATGACCAATCGTTTAAAAAAAAATTAGAAAACAAAGTCATAAAAAAACAGTACATCCATCGTCTGCTAGAAACTGCTTTTCATATGACTCACGTCTGCTTCTATTTAAGATCTTAGTAGTCGAAAAGTGTTGTTTTTTTTTATTGTCTCATAATTCTTATATTCTCACATTTTAATGACATTTTTTCATAGTGCTATTGCAATTACTTTTAAGTTTGTTTACATTGTGTTTTTTTTATTTTAACTATCTTTGAACAAAGAGGAGCGTGAATATAAAGTTAAAACAGCGGCCACGCCATAACCTAGATAGGTCGAAAGTACAATAAACCAAGAACCATTTAAAAATCTTGTTTACATGACAATTCTATAAAACTATAAGTTATAGCTGTATTAGAAAAAAAACATGTTTTGCATTGCTGGTGTATTGATGATATTGGTAGATCACGATGGTAGTTGTGTGGAGATCAATGTCGTCTGCGAGTTCGGACTAAACACATCCAACAGGAACCAAGTAATGCAACAGAGCCAAGTACAGTAGATAATGAATAACTCCTGATAGTAAATTGAACACTAGCTTTATTAAATAATAAGGGTACAGTGTGCGTCGTCTCTAATCTCTAATCCGGTCTCTTTGGTCATCCTCCAGTCCGTTGGTTCTCTATTTCCGTTCTTACTTTTGAATGATCCGTCACGTCACCACGGAAAAACCCAATTAAACCCCAACTTCTACGCGTCTTCCTATTGCGTCATTACAGCTTTGATAGATTGCTCCATCTAAAGGTTGCTTGATGGGCGAAACATAGAGCCTAGACATGCTTTTCGAAAACGGCTCTAATGATATTCCTAGAAATGTGATAGAAGATGTATATCTTTGGGAAAAGAATTACTAGCTAATTGGCTACAACTGAAAGTTTGACAGTTATAATTTTTCAAAATATTATCTTTTAACATTATCTTGAACAAACATAGCTGGTATTGACGCTGCCTTCATTAAAGATTAAAATAAATAAATAGACTTTCAGGAACAATTAGCGCACCGTCTTCTAGGTCAGGACTTAGAGTTTTATAAACACTGAGTAGTTTTAAACATGATTTCTTTTCGGATGGGGAAGGGCGATTAGGGGCAAAACTATTCTAGATTAGTGGCCCTTTTTTTTCCAATTTATGAATCCAGATATTATATATCAGTGCAAACTATTTCTTGGGGGCTCAAAGCTACAACCGTATAAGCTTGTGTTGCTCATAGGTTAATCCAGTCCTGACAGTTATCAAATAAGTATCTTATCTTATCTTATAAAATATAGACGTTACTTTAAAAATGAAATTGATTACGTCCTGCGTCGCACATCTAGTCATGATTGTTAACCAACAACATTGTTTTTCCTGGCTGACTCAGGCAACCCTTTCTATGCTCTAACAGCACTAGGGAACATTGAGCATTTGTAACAATTAAAAGACATACTTTATATTTTATAATACATTTCTAAATAGTTCGTTTTCCTTTGCCACTTTTGAAAAATTAGTTTATTTTATAATTAGATCGACGTATTATTAAGTAAAAAGTTTTTCTTTCAGACCTTGCGATCTATAGGGCAGAGGATGTCAAAATTAACGAGCAATGTGGCCAAAAAAACTAAAGTCAGGGGCTCACTAAAAAATCACGTAATTAGAAATCCCAGTCTTCGTCGAGATTCGATCCCAGGACCCAAGGTTTGGAAGCCAAGCGCTTAGCCACACAGCCACTCAGCCACCGTGCCCCTATTAAGTAATATTATTTAATGGCTAAATCTCTCCTTTCAAGATATAATTGTTTTCATGTGACACATTTTTTCTGAGCCAAATAAAAGCAGCTGTTTACCTGGCAATAAGACTGGATATGAATAGACGGGAAGCAATAAAAAGTCTTTTAATTATTTTGTTTATTGATGTTTTCAATGGGCTATGTTGCGCCTATGAGTTTCGTTTCTTTGGTTTAAAATTAGAATTAGTCAAATTGGGTCGGAAGTACTTTTTCCTTATATATCTTTTGCAATTTTCAGTTTTCATTTTAAATTAAACTGACATTATTAGGATGTAAATTTAAGTGTACCTGACAGAAAAAAAATTCTGTACAAAATACGGTTAGTTGGGATCAAATCCGATAGAGGCTATAAAAAGAATAGACCTGAAACAAGCGTGTGAAACTACACATTAACAGTACTAGAAGTCATGTTCCAGAAGTGACCCAATAAAACCTACTCAGCCCCAAAGATCACCGTAAATGGACGTCGCCTTAACGTGGTAGACCACTTCACAGATCTAGGAATGACACCTCGCTTTCAATGATAACCGTCTGGACATGGCCAGTAGTACTTTATGACGTCTCCAAGATTGAGTTGGCGGAATAGATCGCTTTGCCTGCCTCAAAAAAAAGTGTTTACCAAGCAGTAGTTTTCTCAACCCTTCTATATGTATCTGACACATGGGTATTATACAGAAAACAAATAAGACTACTTGAAAGCTTTCACCAAAGATGCTTGAGCTCGATCATGGACTGCCAAAAGCAGTCTTATTTGGTGAACTTAAAGGTGGTCGACGTAACAGAGGTGCCCCACGCTTTTAAGACCTGCTTAGGCGCTTACTTGCCATAGCAGACATAGAAGAGAGCACCTGGTTGCATGCGGTCTCAGAACAAGACAGACATCTGGAGGTCACTCACAAAGGACGCGGGATGAACTTTTGAGACCAAGAGGAAATCCACTGCCGAGGACTGACACAGACGGCGAACAGAAAATCTTAATCGACCATAAGCGGACAATGGTTATACTTGCCCTGTTTATGGGGAAATATGTAGGTCACAGCTGGGGCTGCGTATCCAGGGGAAATATTGCATTCCTCATTGATCTTCGGACTCGATGACATGCTTCATTATTATTATAGTAGTATATTAGATCTTGGCGTTGAAACGTATATCTATAAGTCGAATTATATTCAATATTCAATGTATAGATAGTAATTCTACTGAGAAGTTTTCTAGATCTAGACAGAGATTCTATATAGAATAATCTAGAAAGTAGATGTGGGCCTATCGGGCTCTATCCTAATTAATAAACCTTAGTCAGGTAGAGCTAGATCTAGACTAGTGACCATCTAGTCTCAAGATAGAACTTAGATGTTAAACTAGATTCGATCTGAAATGTAGATCTAGATAAAGAGTCTACTTAATGACAATATCATTGATTCCAAAGATTAATGATGAGTGTAGTGTTTACTATTTATTTAAATGTTTCATAAATCACATGTGCCCCATGTGGTGATATGACTACGCCTCCTGTATACACAGAACCGTGAATGGCGTGAACTGTATACGCAGAAGCTACTGCGACTTGACGGCTTTTGTAAGTTTGTCTGCCGTGCTGTACGAGATTCGATGCCAAAAAAAAAAATATGTAGATTCTAAAATTCTAGAACAATAGATCTATTCCACTTAATTTATTAAGATAAATCTACTAATCTGATGAGTAATCTCATTTATAATATGTAGCTCTAGATCTACTATATTACCAACGCATTCATGCAGATTTTAATATATAGATTTAATTATACTAATAAAGAATAGTAATTTAGATCTGTACGGTGTTAGCGAATAGCGTTACACAAAAAAACAACGAATCTGGGTTTTTCTCAAATCTGATACTTTGTGTGTAATCGTAAAACAGCACCTTCCTAAGTAAATTGTAAATAGAGAGCATATGTGGTTTTATATAATATAACTTTCGTAACTTCTTCTATAGAGAAATGACTTTTGTAATTTCTTTTACTGAAAATTTGGGCTATTCGCGTCTGACACATATATAATTTTTATGTGGAGCAACAAAGCCCATTAACTACAGTGGACACACATTTGATACCCAAAGGAAAGTGTGGTGATTATGTTTTGTATATAATATTGTAAACGGTACGTCATAGAACCTTGGTTGTAAGACTGAAAGAATTCTATGTTTATTTATTAATTTTACTATTTTTTCATTGGTTCATTGGTTGGGACAGAGTGACAGCGCTTGAAGTTTTGTTATTGTTGACAGAGGACCGGAGTTTTGTGATAGCATAGTAGGAGCCATTATAAGGCAGTTTGATAGTTAATGTATATTTAGGAATTCAGCTTTTGTTGGCGTTATCTACAGTTATAATTTATTCTTATTTCTTATTAAATACTTCTTATTTCTAATGCATCCCTGGTGTTCTTGAAGTATTGCATACGTAATGTATCCATGTCAAAGTCATAGGCTAGGAGTTCACAACAATCACAACATAAATATTCCCTTATTGAAGACAGGCGCAGAAGACAGAAAGAAAACTAAAGTAGACCGTCTATGAAAAACGACTTTGTCTGCACGCATCCTTAATCTTTGGAGTCGAAGACATTGCCATTATTATTATCGTATATAGGAAGGTATTAGGGCCAGTGGGAACTGCGCCAAATCCCAAGTTTCTCTCTCTTTCTCTCTTGTCTGTGTGTATGTGTATATATATATAATAAATAAATGTTACATTGTTACATGCCTCTTCTCACTTCAAGAGCTCACAATCTTAGGTAACGAAAGTTCGTGAGAAAATGTGAGTTGTGTATTAACAAGGTATAAGCCAGTTGTAAACAGTTCACACGGGTAAAAGTTACCATGTAGAAAAATAAAATGGAGCGCTGGTGGAGGGGGTCTGTCGATTGTAGATAGTCTCTCTCTTCTAATTTCATTTACACTATGAACTGAAATTTCTATACATTTTATTATGATATTTTTACACTATCTCTTTTCAACTCGTATCTTCGTGGAAGGCAGGCGGCCGGGAGAACGTGATTCTCGAAAACGGCCTCCCTGGGAAAACTCTAGTTTTCGAACTTTTTTTTACGAAAGTTATATCAACTCACTCTCTGTCTGTCTGTCTGGTAAAAAGTTACTACACGTTATTTTTCCGACACCCAATCTCGGATCAAGCGGAAATTTTGCCCAATTATTTCTTTTACCTTTTTTCTCTTTTTTTTTTTAAATTAATGTTTTTAAAGTTATGAGGCTAAAAATCAGCCAGACATCCCTTTCTCGCCCCCCCCCATCCCATCATTGGTCCCTAGCGTAGTGAGAAAGCTAAAAGCATGAAATAGCGCTAAACAAAAACAATTGGTAAAAATATTTTTTTTAATCGCACAGTTTTATTGTTGTTAGTCTAGATCTATTACAAATTTAATTACATGACTGATCCTAACTTATTGATACAATTACACTTTGTATAACCCTTTTATTTTATTTTAAAGTATTTGTATGTCTATCTTGTTATGAACTAACTGTATATGAAGATTATTTTAATTGACCACCAGCGGACAATGGTTATGCTTGCCCTGAATGTGGCAAAATATGTAGGTCACAAATGGGGCTGCGCAGACACGGGAAATACTGCATTCATCATTAATCTTTGGAATCGAAGACAAGCCTTAATATTATTATTATTATGAAGATTTTGGACTATTATTACAATACAACACTTTTAGCTGCATTAAAAATATAAATGACTTTTTTTTTTACTATTTATTGTCGGGATAGAGATAGCCGCTATAATGGTAAATACTGGCTTAAAACTTAACTTTTTAGAAGCTATTAGAAATGCTCAGAGTTTATCTGAGTGTAACTAGAGCAATGCCCTGGGTTGTGTTTGAAACAAAAATGTTGGCCGCGTCAAACGTTCATACAAAGTTCTTTGTTCAACTCAGTAAAGTCAAAGTCACTGGAGTCATTCCAAGCAGATCTGAAGATCACATAGAAGCACCAGATCACAGATAAACAAAGAGATCTCTATCATATTAATTGATACATTTCATAACAATCGCATGCCTTCGTTCATCTCTCCCCACTGACATGTCACGGTGGCCTAACTAATGAAGTTATCCATACCAGTGACGTCAAAAGAATCGCTCTGAGCTTGTCATCTGTGGCTAAACGAGCAGAGAATTACAATTATGTAGATGAGAGAGATGTTCAGCCCTGCTGCCTGCACCACCAGTAGTGTTAATGTTAAGTGGTCAATGAGAGCTAGAACAGGATCTACAACAAGGGGGGCAGAGGGTTTCTTGTCTCTTGACAAGCGTGAAGGACATCAATGCTTTGACCTTCATTACTTACACACAGAGTTTTTTTTAAAGGGTCTCATATTCGTAATTGTCACTGCCGACCACTGTAAATAGCTCACTGTCTTTGTACTGCAAATATTTCTTTATTTCCAGTAGACTGCGTGCCAGTGTGCATGTTGAACTATATTGCAAGAGGTAATGACGACTTCGAGCTTATTGGAAATATAATCAGAGACTCGATGTTAACTTAAGATTCTTTCAATGAACAAATAAACAAAGTAGTCTAGTGAACTAAATGTGGTTCAATTTTTTTCTTTCTCTTCATCTCTCTCTCTCTCTCTCTTTGTCTCTCTTCGTCTTTCTCTTTGTCTCTCTCTTCATTTCTTGCTCTATCTTCGTCTCTCTCTCTCTCTTCGTCTTGCTCTCTCTCTTTCTCTTCGTCTCTCTCTCTCTCTCTCTCTCTTTGTCTTTTATTCTCTTTCTTTTCCTCTCTGTGTCTCTCTCTCTTCGTCTCTCTCTTTCTCTCTCTCTCTCTCTTCATTTCTTGCTCTATATTCTATATATATATATAACTTTTTTTTTTAAATTGCGTCACCAATTCCGAACAATGGAACTAATTCATAGCTCAAAATGTGTTGATTTGTGTCTCATTGAGCCACTGATAAAACAAGACATTCCCTGAGCTACCTTACCTTTGAAAGAGGCGCATGACGAGTCACAGACACAAGCAATGCAGTAGGTTCTGATTGTACACTTACAGCAGACGACAATTGATGTTTCTAGTTTCTGTTTTTCTGTCTCTCCTATAAATGGTTCAGAGAGTTGTAGGCATGTTGACGTCTATAAAAGTTGTAGTCCTAACTTCTTTCTGAGAGCACTTCCAATTCTTTATTGCCTTATGATTCACTATGAAATATGATAGTGCACTAAAGGGTTATACATACGCATCGACTATAAATAAATGGCATATGATTTTTTGTTTCAAAGTTATAAATTTACAAATAGTCCATATAAACTATCTTTAATTTTTTTTCGGTCATAAACATGTGTTGTATTGGTGTATTTCCAGTGGCTACGCAGCCCCAACAGCGGCCTACTTATTTTGCCACACCGGCGCAGACATAACATTGTCATGTAGAAGGCATTTGTTTGTGAATGCCTGAAGCTTGTCTAAATTGCTGTATGGTACTCTCCATGTTTCTGCGCGAGGCCCATCGAGCGGCGAATGGTTGCCCACGTTGCCTAGGCCTTGCCATTACGAAGCATGTCTACAAGCTAATGATTTGATTTCCAGGGCTTGGTTCAAAATTACGTGTTATGAGGTCACAGAATATCAAGATGAGCGTTTCTGCTATTCAATGGGGCGATGATAATTTTGAAGAAATGTCTAACCGTCTTGTTCGGAAGCCGCCTGCCTCCATGTGCTCTCTTCTATGTCGATTCAAGCAGGGCGGTACCTAGAGCTTATCTTTAAGGCACTTTCGGGAGGCACCTTTGTTACGCCTATCAGCTTTCCTTTCCGGGTCTTTGTGGATAGAGGAATCTATAAATTAATTTAATTAATCTTTAATTTCTATTTAAATGATTAGGACAAGTGGACGTAATGAAATCGGTCCAGGTCACATTGATTTTTAGTGGCTTATCCGATACTACAAGTTTCAAATATGCTTCTATTTTTATAAAGAAGATATAAGATGTAAAATTGGTTTGTAGTAGAAATGTGTAATGTTTAAAAAAAAATAAATAGTAATTTAGATAAATAAATAAAATTTAGTTTGTTTTATAACATTTTTATAATATTTAATGTCATTTTTGTATTTCTCAGATAATGTTAATCATAAATACACATACACATACACAAATATATTTTCCAATCAAAAAGCAAACAAAGACTGCAGTATGTAAATATGTTTGTTGTTGACAATGCTATGATTCGATTACTCTTTGTTTTACCACAGTGTCCCCTAAATATTCTTTAAAGTTTTTAATTGTAAGTATCTCAGGTATGGACGTAGCCATCCCGAACCGATTCTATTTGAATACACTCATGATACCAGAAGTCCAACTGCTCGAAGGACTGATGTGTGATAAACAAAGGAGAATTACAATCTTATTTTGAATGTTTTCATGTCAATGTGAGATCTACGTGCCCCAGTGTAATGACACCATAACATGCCTCGGTGTCACTAGATCTCGGTTTCATGAGTAGGTCATAAAAATAAGGGTCCAAGATGTCCGTTAACACCGTACACAGCAGTAGGTCTACGTTTGTGTATGTTTATTTTGTAATTGATCTATCACCTTGTAAATGTAAACATTTTTTTATCCTATTCATGCCTATAAATAGTTTCCTGTTTGCTACTAGGATATGATAATAAATTTGAATCTTTTGTATGTATTAAGTTGTATTATATTATCTGTTGAGTGTAGTTTCTATTCGATTTGAAGTGCTATGCGCACAAACTATTCCTACGTAAAAAGTAGATTTCCCCTTTCAGACCGATAGCGATGTATAGGGCAGATGATGTATAGGTCATCTGTTTCTTTGGTCAACGGTTAACATGCAGGGTGCCATGTGGCCAGCACAGTGACTATTCGCCTTTACTTTCCTCAACTAATGTCAGGTACCCATTAATGTTGGGCGCCCTAAAAATCCCGAAATTCAAAATCCCAGTCTTCACCGAGATTCGAACCTAGGACCACAAGTTCGGCAATCAAGTGCTTAACCACTCAGCCACCGATCCGCATTGTTTCTACGTCCACAAATAAATTTAGTTACCCACTTACTTAATAATTATTAAAAATTAATTATACCCATATCATTTTTTATAAACAAATTGCACAAACATTGTTCTGTAGTAACATAAACAGTTTAAAGGATCTGTAAACGATTTGTGTACCCCAACTTGTGACATTATGACATTTATAATTTCTATAACCAACAATTCTACTCTTATATTTAGACACTCCATTAGTCAATGTGTAGCTTGAGGATTCCTGTATTGCACTCTTTATTTTGTAATAAAACATTGGACATGGAAATAATAATTATCTGTAATTTTTGGGCTTTCTATATAAAAAAAAGTCTAGCAAAAGTAAAAACTATATTCTGTGATACAATGACTGAACTTTAGTGACAGCTTTTTAAAAATGCAATGCTAAGTTTAAAACTATTATTAATCGTAGAAGTGGACAGTAAAAGGGAGACTATCCAGGATATGTCAGAATAAACATTTTCTGAAGTTTACACCCTTAAGAACGTACACTTATAGTTTCCTAAATGACGTTTGTTAATTTGTTTATAATGATTCGAAAGTTAATATCTAGAACATATCACATATGTAGATCTAATTGAAAAAATGTCTATGAAAGAGAAATATTGTATTTTTTGGTTGTACGGTAATATCCCATTCAAACACTTCTGACAATTAAGATAATAAAAAAAAGTATTTAATAACACATCGAGCTAATTATTTGTGTCAGGTCAACTTGTACTTTACCCGCAACATCCACGAGTGATGGCTGTGTTAAGTTCCAGTACAAAATTGTAAAAATGACAGTCTCCACAATATAGCTCACTAGTCAAAGGATGAACTCCTCAGCCACATCAGAAATATATTCTATCGTCTCTCTTCACCAACCACACCAAAAAATATTATATTTATCTGTTTGAGGTGCGTAATTTTAGAACCACCTGTAAGAAAGCTCTAAACAACTTTAAACTAGTCTCCAGATAAATACTGCAAGTGATGTCCGCGTCAATAGTTAGAATCTAGCATTAGTTTTGTCATGTAGCACAACGTGACCATTTATCTGTCGGCAGCAAGGAACTTACAATCCAAATGGATCTGCAAACAGCTTGAATGGCCTCGGAAGTTACGACCCACAGTTTAGCTTCTCTGAGAACCCTGGCGGCCCATCTGTTCCGTTCCAGGAGAGAGCCAAGAACTGGTTCCGGTCACTTCTGACACTGGACACAATCAAGAGTAAACTGCCCATCATCGAATGGCTGCCTAAATACAAGTAAGTCTTGGACAATTCAAATCAATCGTTGATAAGAATAACCGGGCCATTTTCAAGATCGAAACTGTAATTATATTTTTTTCAACAAACCTACTTATATTATTTATGGATTGGGCGTGCCTATCTCTTAACACTACACACCAATGTCATGGAACAGGTTCTTAGTTTGTAAAGTAGTTCTGTGAAAGATATTTTTTTTCGCAAACCAAACCTGTGTAACATATAATATGTATGAAATAGATGTAAGTTATGTTAAGACAAGAAGCGCACATAATATCCTTAGATCCCAAATCTAGATAACAAATGTAAAATCTAAAATCATAGAATTATTAAAATCAACAGGCCATATGCATAGTGGTGATGGGGGGAGCATCATGGTTCGGACGCCACACTCAAAAGAGAACCACACGCAAAGGGGCGCCTAAATATTTTGAAGACAAAATGATTTTTTAGAAATTCTCAACATAAAAAAAAATCAAATTCTGTAAAATATCATTTTATCTACACAAACATGTTCACATACATCTTATTAACAAAGGGAGAACCCAATTGGTTGGGGTATGTTAATAACTCCAAATAGACCTTTAATGTAGGATTTATCTCTTTCTGTGATTGAAGTGTTCCGATCTCCACAGCATGTTCAATTTCCAGTGTGACCTGATTGCTGGAATCACTGTGGGCCTGACTCTCATCCCACAAAGTCTTGCGTACGCTGGCATTGCAGGTCTGGCTCCCCAGGTAGAACTTGTTTAAGTATTGTATTTTGTTTTAAGTGGATCATTCTATCTAACTGATAATTTATATTCATCCCGATTTTCTCCTTTTTTCTTTCAATCATTTCTATAAGCAAAAAAAAAAGATTATATAAAATTATACCACATCGGTAACATACGAAATAATTAATTACCAATAGTTAATTAGCTAATTGGTCAATTTTTTAATTGATTCTTATACTGTCAGGTAAAAGAAATAATTGTGCAAAGTTTCAGCTTAACCCGACATTGGGTGTGGGAGAAGTAACGTGTAAAACGTTTTACCAGACAGATAAAGTGAGTTGTTATTAGCTTTGTCAAAACATTTCTAAATCTCATAGATTTATTATTGATAGTCTAGAGATCTATTATAAATTTGATTACATGACTGATCCAAAATAACTAATACAACTACACTTAATATAAGCTTTGTTTTTGTATTTATTTATTTTCTTTGTATTTTGTTATCTTCAACATTTTAGTTTTCTGTCTGTCTCTCTGTCAGTATGGTCTGTACTCAGCTTTCATCTGCGTCTTCATCTACTGCGTCATGGGATCATCAAAAGACATCACCCTCGGACCTAGCGCCATAGTGTCTCTCATCACAGCTTCCTTTGCTACCTCCGTATCGCCCAGGCTACCCAACGGAGAAGCTGACCCAACAATGGCCATCGTGCTGGCCTTTACAACTGGATTAATACAGATATTTATGAGTTTCTTCAAACTAGGTAAATACTCAGACAATATTTTAATAAGGATGAGAGTAAGCTCTAGAAATTAATGGAAAGAAGGTGGAAATTGATGAAACAAAACATACAGCAGTAGAGCTACTGTCCAAGATAGTAATCAAAGTCAAAAGGGATAATCAGTCAACGAGAGGGTGTAATCTGAGTCAGTCAAGATAGTCAATTGACGATAGTAAGTAGTCTAAAAGGATACTCAGTTAAATTAAGTAATCAAAGTCAAAAAGGGTAATCAGATAATGAGGGTAGAGTTAATTAAGGATGGTAAGCAGTCAATCGAATAAGGTAAGCAGTCAAGCGAATAAGGTAAGCAGTCAAGCGAATAAGGTAAGCAGTCAAGCGAATAAGGTAAGCAGTCAAGCGAATAAGGTAAGCAGTCAAGCGAATAAGGTAAGCAGTCAAGCGAATAAGGTAAGCAGTCAAGCGAATAAGGTAAGCAGTCAAGGATAATAAGAGTCGGTCGAATATGGTAAACAGTCGACGCATGTAGTCATAGTCAGCCGAAGAGGATAATCAGTCAGTCAACGAGGGTAAGCAGTCAGGGAAGAAAATCAGTCAGTCAACGAGGGTAAGCAGTCAGGGAAGAAAAACAGTCAGTCAACGAGGGTAAGCAGTCAGGGAAGAAAAACAGTCAGTCAACGAGGGTAAGCAGTCAGGGAAGAAAAACAGTCAGTCAACGAGGGTAAGCAGTCAGTGAAGAAAAACAGTCAGTCAACGAGGGTAAGCAGTCAGTGAAGAAAAACAGTCAGTCAACGAGGGTAAGCAGTCAGTGAAGAAAAACAGTCAGTCAACGAGGGTAAGCAGTCAGTGAAGAAAAACAGTCAGTCAACGAGGGTAAGCAGTCAGTGAAGAAAAACAGTCAGTCAACGAGGGTAAGCAGTCAGTGAAGAAAAACAGTCAGTCAACGAGGGTAAGCAGTCAGTGAAGAAAAACAGTCAGTCAATGAGGGTAAGCAGTCAGTGAAGAAAATCAGTCAGTCAACGAGGGTACGCCTGTGCAATGTGCAAGCGAGTCTCAGTGACTGAAATGTTCGTGTACACGTGGAGAGGTCACTAACAGTGTGCAGACGTTGACCTTCAAAACAACAACATGCCCTCTTTATACTTTGAATTGAACCTACTTCTTAGTTGGCAAGACTTTTAGTTGAACCTACTTCTTAGTTGGCAAGACTTTTAGTTGAACCTACTTCTTAGTTGGCAAGACTTTTAGTTGAACCTACTTCTTAGTTGGCAAGACTTTTAGTTGAACCTACTTCTTAGTTGGCAAGACTTTTAGTTGAACCTACTTCTTAGTTGGCAAGACTTTTAGTTGAATCTAGTTTCTACTTGGTTTACTTCCACGTGCGGAACTTAAGTTTTCCTTTGTTAGTGTTATAATTGTCTAGACTGTCTAGATGTCGTTTTCTAGTTTGTTATTGATCTTTTTTTTTACCTTATTATCATCCAAATGTTTGTCTTCTATTCAGGTATCATCGTCAGTTTCATTTCCTTCCCTGTCATCAACGCCTTCTCCTCAGCTGCAGCTATAACCATTGCCGTCAGTCAGTTAAAGGTAATAGCGTTGGATAAATCTTAGCAAATCTAACTGAAAAATCTGTATACAATAATTCCGAATCAATTTCCACATGAATAAATTGTACTATTTCCTATCTTCCAATGTTCGTCTACATTTCAACAAAGACTCTTCTAGGAGTGAAAGGAGTGCCCAACGATTTTGTTGAAAGCTTGGACGTCATTCGTAAGAAGTTGCCTTACATAAAGTGAGTGCTCACAAGAAATATATTACACTATATGAAAAATAAGATTGATACTAGAGCTAGTATGTCAGAGTCAAGTAGGTAGCTTATCGTAGAGAGTTTAAGAACGTAACTGACGCCATCCAGTTCCAATTTGTTGCTAAACCAATATTGTATTTGGCAAAACATATAGGTCACAGCTGGGATTGTGTAGCCAAGTGAAATACTAAACTCCTCATTTATCTTCGAACTCAAAAAAAGCTTTATTATTATTCATCTAACCTTTTTTATTCCCTGGACCATCAGGTCAATTTAATTTTAAATATATTTTTTGATGTGTTTCAAACTTTAGGTTCATTCCGCTTTACTAAAAGAGAGTTAGTATTTGAAAAAAAAACACCTCATAAAATAAAAATATACGTAAAAAGCTTTAAATACTAAATGGCAGTAGTGACATATATGTTTAACTTGTGTATGACATATATATTTGAAAGTGTCTGGGACATGACTATGGGAATGTCATGTATCGTTGTTGTCATACTACTGAAAAAATTACGAGAAATCCGTTGGAAGGATGATCCAGACAAACCGATTCCTATCTACGTGATGATTTACAGAAAGCTGATATTCATCTGTGGGGCTGGTAAGTGGAAATAGTATTTACATTTACCTATACTTTTTTTACCATCTGACAGACTTTTACCATACATAATGACTATTATATATTACCTATAGTCTTGTTAACACTTGCAAGATACATTCAGCCCTTCAGCTGACGTTTAATTGCTACATTTAAGAGTAGAAAATGGTTATGGAAATTCTAATAAATAGTGGCATTGTTTAACATGCTAATAATTCAAGGTTTTGTGAATCGTATGAATGTATCGTACTCATGCCAGAAATTAGCACGAGTAATTTAAAAAACATATTCCTGATGTTATTACTTTTAAGAAGTGTCTTTCTGGACCTGCTGTTCAAAGAAAATGTACAAACTTTAGATACCTATTTCTTATAGAATGTTGGGTTTATATGGGGAGATTATCTTTTCAAGTAAAGAGGTCATCGTGAAAACCCATAGACATAAATAAATATAGACTGGAAAAAGAAAGTAACTTCATGTAACGTGAAAACATGTATATCTATTGTATTCGGATTTCCGAATTCTGAAAAGTTGCATGATCTTCATTCTTAGAGATTAAACAAATCTACACTGCCTCCTTATATACAATATATATAGGTGTGTATCAAAGTTAAAAAAGCACTTTTATACTGCTCATAAATGCTTTATAATAAAGTACACAAAATTGCAAGTCACAAATTTTCGTTTCATAAAACTCTTTAATTGGCCAGTCTATATTTATTTATGTCTATGTGAAAACCTTATAAGTTATCTTCCTTGTTAAAAAAAAAACATTTTTTTTCTCAATTAAAAAACACTTCAGGACAGAAGAATAAAAAGTAAAGTAGCAATAATACATACAAAATGTAACGATAAATTGCAAATACAAAAACACAACGTAATTAAATATTGTCACAAAGATAAAGGCACATTTCTTATTGTATACGCTAGAACAATTTCATACTAATTTTTCCTACTTCAAAAGTGCCATTAAAGCATGAAATGGGTTGCCAAAATCTGCAAGCAAAACCAATAACTCAGCTCAAATTAACAAAACACAAGACTAGCACAAGGATACTCGTAGGACGTAATTATCTTCTCCTTTGAAAGAACGTCTGTATTGTATAAGATAAGATTATTAATATCTGTTGCCACGAATTTTAATTTCCAAAACGAAAACACCATATTTTATTCCAATCATCACGGAATATATTTCAGGGTCAACTGCAATTGTGGTCATCGTCGCTGCTGGAATCCTGGCCATCTTGGAGCGCTACGGAGTAAAAGATCTGACCCCTACAGGGTACATCCGCCCTGGCATGCCCGAAATACGAGCCCCACGTTTCGACATCACCATTGGAAACTACACGATGCCGTCGTCGGAAATGTTCAGTGTACGTTCAAACTGACCTGGGGAGGAATTATTGAAAGAATTAGTTTTGAAACCTCATGCCATTCGATGATACTAAGATCAGAGACGGCCTTAGCATTGCCTGAAGCTCTGGACGAGTGTCATATTAGGGCTGAGATTGACAAAAGATTCTCTTTATCGCGGGCCCCATTTGCCACAGTCTCCACCTCCTAAGGCCGCCTCTGCTTAGATCTAATAGATAGAAACACACACACACACACACATATATATATATATAACTTTTTTTTTTAAATACTGAATATGTAATAATAATGCCATTTATTTCTTGATATTATAGAAAATCAGCGCTGGAATCATTGTGATACCAATTATTGCCCTCATGGAAGCAATGGCGATTGGAAAATATTTTGGTAACTTAAGCGAACATAAGTAATGTCTTTGAAAGCAAGTTAAAATATTTTTTTTTTAAATTGGGCTAATACATTAATGTTGTTATAATCTTCTTGACGCTAGCTCGAGTTAACCAGTACAAGCTAGATCCAGCTCAGGAACTTTTATCGTATGGCATCGGCAACCTTGTAACGTCATTCTTTCAAGGTTACGCTGTAACAGGGACGTTCTCAAGGTATGAAACCAATTTGCCTTCACAGCCTTGTGTATAAATAACTAGTTCGTAGAGCCGTCAGGCTTATGTCAACTCATTGAAGGTAATCAAACGTCTACATCTCCACAGGACCGCCATCAACTCGCAGTGTGGTGTCAAGACGCCCCTGGGGAACATCTTCACGGGTGTTATCGTCATCATCTCCTTGTACTTCCTGACGCCCCTTTTCTACTACATCCCCAAGTGCGCCCTGGCTGGGGTCATTATAGCAGCCGTACTGGCCATGGTGGACATCCAATCGTTTAAAATGCTTTACAGAGCCAACAGTAAGCAAGTTTAAGAAGCTTTGAAGTTATCAATTTAAGTCTTATTTGATACTACATCCGCCTTTCAATCAAAATCTAAGGCGATGTTTTGTTTTTTGTGGTGTTTTTTTCTTTATTGAATAAAAAATTAACAAGAAAAATATTTTTAAAATACCTTTTTAATAAAGCTTATGTGAAGTGTAATTGTAGCAATCGGTTTGAAGAAAGAAGGGGGAATCTTGGTGAAGGTTACCTTGAATGCTTTTTACATGACTATTATAAAAATAGTTGTACGACTCCAAACTCGAGGACTCAAACCTCCTCCATACACTAACCACTGTATTGCTTATGAAAATTGATTGTTTCTTCAGTTTGGGTTCGTTGTATAGAAAAAACACGGATGCAACTAAATTTTCACGAATTAAAAGATTTCTCAAAAGTACATTCTTATAAGTGATTTAACTGACTGAAATGTTAAACTATGTGCTCTGTATATTTCAGAGGTAGATGTTGTGCCTTACTTTGTCACCTTCGCTGCCACTCTCCTGATAGGAATACAGGTAACCCGTTGTGAAAGTACACATTGGGGGTGGGGGTGGGGGGGGGGCTCATCTTAAACTCATGAACAATTTTACTTCAAATTCTATTTCGCTAATTTTTTTGTTCTGAAGAAATAATGGACTATTATCTATCTAACCAAAACATTTTAACAAAGCAAGAAAAAAAAAACATTTTGAAAGCATTTTATGACTTCCTTAATTATGTTGTCCTAAGACTTTATAACGACTTTTTTCTTTACTTTTACAGTGGGGAATATTTGTTGGCATGGGCGTATCTATACTAATATTATTATACCCAATTGCAAGACCCAAAGTTTTGGTAAGTTTTTTTTTTAGTGTTGTTTAGTTTTTCAAATGTTAGTTTTGAGTATTTCTGTTTCTCATTTGAAAATGTTGATACACATTTTTCTTCTTCTACCTTCTCATTTTCATGTTGAAGAGCTAAGATAACTAGTCTTATATCATAGATGAACTGTGTAGTGTTTTCCTGACCAGGAATAGTTCTATTATATACCATTATTTCTATTTAATGCATTTTAAGGCAGTGGTCTAAGTTTCTCTACCTAAACATGTACTTGTGTTTGTAATGACAGTTCTCTACGGTGCAAGGTTTTATGATCGTCACGCCAACACACGGACTAGATTTTCCCGGAGCTGAATATTTAGAGATCAAGGCGTTGGACAGGGCTCTGCAAGGTTAGAAGATGTGTAACTATTGAATCTGAGGTTCTAGATCAGTTCCTTAACGGAACGTTTCTCACATTCTAAGTATTTAGCAAACACTTTGCTTAGTTTTTTAGAAAGATTAATTCACTTGGTGGCCTACTAGTTAATGAAACCAATTGTTTGTGTGACACCCGAAGAACACTAGGGTTCCCATGAACAAAGTGTGGGAAACACTGGTCTATACTTTATTCTTGGGTTATGAACTAAATGTAAGAGACAATATTTGGTTGTATATTTTATCTACGGACACATAAAAGGCGACACAAAATTATCTTGTCTTAGTTTGATAGAGTTTCAACGACACTGCTTTTTAAGGCCTAATGGTCTGCATACTGGGGGGGGGGGGGGGGAAATGACCAAATATTTTATAATAATGGCGAAAGTTTGTGAATAATTTAAAACTATCTTGACAGTTTACAACATCATTTTAAAAATAAAAAAAAAATGTTGCAGTTGAGAAGCCTCACAACATTATCTTGAATATGGAACATCTCTCCAACATGGACTACTCGGCGATCCAGTCATTGAGATCTCTTCTGTCAGGGTGTGAGCTGCACGGGATGAAACTAATTTTAGCTCAAGGACAGGTAACTTACACATATCATTAACGATTGATCAAACTCGTAGGCAATGCCTAATATGTAGCCTATAAGTTTGACTCGATAATAAGTTGTATGTAAAGTTAACGACAAAACAGAAAATAAGGTCTGTGTACTCCTATAGGGAAAAGTTCACATTGTACTGACACGCCCAAATCTTTAGTGCATTAGAATCCAGCACTTTCCATGTCCCCTTATTGACATTTAACATTCCTTTTAAGTAGTGGTCATTGTGCTTATAGTATAACAAATCCTCCGCCTGTGTCTCAGGAATCAGTGAGCTTTACATCATGAACCTTTTGGCCATAAAAGAGAGTTAACATTTTAAAAAGATATTACTTTGCATAAATAAAAAATCCTAGATGTTGTATTTTACTTATGTGCTGCATATTGTAATGTTTTGGAGGAAAATAATGCTTCATCTATTTCCGATATCGGGAGGAGCGATGCTTCTGAACGGAAGGGTCCCGGGTTCGAATCTGTGAAGGCTGAACCAGGATCCTTAGGGCGCCTCTGAGTCCACCCAGCTCTAATGGGTACCTTACGTTGGTTGGGGAAAAGTAGATTGTGACATACTCGTTAACCTTGGGCCACGGAAACAGATGAGCTTTACATCATCTGCCCTAGAGATCGTAAAGAACTTTATTTTAGTTCCAACATCTTCTGTTTCAGAAACGGGTCAAGAAGCAACTGAAAGTCGCCAACATTAAAAATGCTATCATTGTTGACACTGTGGATGAAGCCATAAAAACATTTAGGTCACAACCTGAAACAGGTCAGAAAAATAATATACATAGAACCTCAGATCTATTCAATTCGTTTGAAACATATTCTTCCGTTAAATCTTCTAGAACAAATTATTCCACACTACGGGGAATGTTGTTAAAGCTAAACATGTCTTACATCATTTCCTCTCTTCTAAATAAACTACAGTCTGTATCATGCATCAAAGTATGACTTTATGGAACTAACATTGCCAGCTTAAAGAAAGAAGTCATCTTTCCCATTTTTATTCATTCACCAACCCTAACAGTATTCTTAACAAAGACATATGTTTTGTTTTTATCTGTAACAAAAAAAGAAACAAAAAACTTTCAGAACTTACAATTATACCTTCAACGTAATCGAAAGAAAGAAAAAGTAAGTATACTAGTATAAAAGATTGTTATCTTATGAGACTGTTCTTTAAGTTACTGAAAACATCTTTTTCCCATATTGCTTTTTTAAGCATATAGAAGCATGTCTTTATACAGCGAAAAATAGCTTCTTTTTACATGATAATTAGTGCGGTAATAATTGATTACATTGCGATATGGTATTATTTGATTTTTATCGTCTCTTCAACAGGTGAACATGATTTTAAATGTTTCACTTTATTCTCCTATCTAGCGGAAACAAACGAAGAGAAGAACGACGAAGAAGACGAAGGCTTTTTTATTAGTAGGTTGTAACAGTGAGCCGGGACAAGATCCTCATGCCACATCTTACATGACCTGCTACAACAACTAGAGCTACATCACGTCGTGATCCACATTACACCTGCAGACAGGTCAAGGGAACACTTCATACTTGGTGGAAGATTGGGAACTGTAGGAATTGTTGCACTAGCCGTCGGAAACATACATCTAATTTAGAATTAAAGCCCATGTCAGTAATTAAACTTAAGACACATTTCAGACAAAATATCGAACTTTTAATGTGATACTGTTTCAGAAATATTAAATTAATGTAAAAATAGTTAAAACTAGTATAAGTACAAGCCACAAATAAATAAAATAGAAAACATTTATAAACGTTTGGTAATGTATTGACAATTTATTTTTGTTTTAAGTACACAAAAAAGTATTGAACAAATCGTGTAATAACAGGCGCAGATTTGCAGCAAATTTGTGTCACACTTTGTACATTATGTAAAGACTGCGCTCTTCAAAAAATGTTAGAGTTGTTTATATTGTATTATAGAATTAAAATATTACGTTCATTGGTAATAATTTTAAATCCATAAGTTGAAATAACTGTTTTATTATCTTAATACATATTCCCCCCTTCCCCGGGTCGCATTTTCTTTCATAGTTCACTTTATTTAAATTTCTCTTTTTTTTTTTTTTTCTTTATTGAAGCTTAAAAGATTGAGGTTTAAAATAGAAACTCGTGATCAGGGGAAATAATTTGCCCTAGTGCATAGATACTAAGACTATTTAAAACTTCCATATGCATAAATACTGAGACTATTTAAAACAAAAAATATAGTTATTTAATTGTAGAGTCAATACCTGAACACAAAATGAATAATTTATAACATGTAATAAAATTATTGTTTTACATATTTCAAAATGTTTCTTTACTCTTTCAAGTTCCACAATTATAATTATTGTTGGTTTACGATAGTGCATCCCCACTATTACTTCTACCAATCCATACTCTCGGACCAGTTTCTTTTGTGGACATGTGTTCTAGGCTACTTCGGGTTGCCAGACACCTACAAGACCAAAGCTGGACAGAGAAGAAGTCACAAGAAACCATCTACAACTTGACATTACTTGGTTAACGATTTTGTCGAGGAAACATCTGCAGAAATTATCTACTGTAAAACTTCAATATTGTGTATCATAGTTCTTATATTAAATACGAAACATTTTCTTTAGAGCGATGTACTGTCGTCTCGATGGCCCTGGTTCCAGTCCCTGACCACCGCTATCTCCAGCCGTCCTACGGGAGGTTCGGACTAGGAAGCAATAGTTTTCCCCTGTGAAGGAACATCCAAAACATAGAACAAAACTTCAGTCTCTAGACCCCTCATCAGTTTACCTTGAATGAAAAACAGATTGGAATACGAAATGTTTGAACTTGGAACAACTAAGGAAATGTGTGCGTGCTTGTGTGCCCATATTTGGCTCTCTTTTGGACCCGTTAATAGTTTTATTCTATAAACACAAGTTACAGGTAAAATAATTATTAGGGAAAAAACAAATTTTTGGTATTTATATTATATATGAATGGCGATTGTCTGTCGTATCCAGAATATATAGTCATCCACAACTGTATACACTCCTGGGCTCTTGGCACCTGACGAATAAAAAAGTTGACAGATTGGATTTGTGAAGTGTATTAGCCAAAAATGTGATAATTTATAATATGTTGTTGTTTTTTTATTCAAATAAAATTTGGTTTTAGAATTTCGAAAAAGTTTGTTTTTTTCTCACTTGCACAAAGCAGACCCCATGATGTTACGCCCTGAAGTTCCCAGCGTCGGCTTCCTGTGGGAGACTGACACACCAATGGCCCACCAGAATCTCCCTGATAGAAACAAGAACGTGATTTGTAATTTGGCAACTGAATGTTTTATGGGAAACTGAAGCTTTACAGTGTAGAACTAAGTTTGATTCGCTGTAATCTACAAGTTTTCCATCTTCATTTCAAATAAGTTTTTAGATGAAATTACCATTCTGAAGTGTATTGGTATCACAAGCTGTGCACATTGCTACGTCTTAAATGGTGCGCATAAGCGTCATATTATTTAGAGTTATAAATGATGCGCATATTATGAAGTCCATAGACTACTCTTAAATGGTGCGCATTTTATGTATGTCTGTGACCGTTAACCTGAATTTTAAAAAAGTAAAAGAGCTTACGTCACAGGAGTCTACCCCTCCCTCTGGGTAGCCTGCACACATCATGTGATCCATCAGTCGTGAACCGTAATATTCCGGCTCACTGCATAAACTTGAGTTCATGATTGGCACCAGGGCTTGCTTTAACAGGTTACTACAGCAAGTACCTGGTAAGGGATAACATATTATTTCAGTTCAAGTAAAACATTTGAATATTAATCATAGATCCTACTGTTGACTTATGGGCTTATCTAAACAAGTGTTCTGCCTCACGTTTACACTGAAAACTAACTTATGGACGGAGAGTTGGTACTACAGTACAATAGACATATCCTTATGTAAGCCAACGAGTCATTGAAATGACTACTTACTATTTGCATAATAAGGAAACTAAATTTCGTTTTTTTTTCCATCATTTTTTTTTCAAAGTAAAGAATTATTAAGAATATGATTTAAAATATGTATTCCCTTCCTGTCTAATTTCAATTCGTTTTCTTTGACGTGATTAGTAAATGAAATTAATTTTTGAAAAAAATAAAGCTTTTCTAATTTAGCATATAAAGGTTTCTTAGATGATTTTTTTTCTGACTATGACAGTATGTATTCAAAGTCACAGTGAAAGTACATGTTAGGTTAACATTCAGATGAAAGATTTTAATAACTAGATGGACTCAAAATAAGAAACAATGATTACACTTTGACAACTGTGAAGAAAACGTTTCTAGCATTCTACAATACTAAGAATGAAAGATTTCTATTTCCTCGTAACCAAAACCAGAATGATGCGCTCCTTAGCCACATTCTTATATTTTTGCGAGTCTTGAACGCTGGACTTCTGATCTCGAGAAGAGGATCCTAGAGATTTGATTGAGATGCTACAGAAAGATCTTAAAAACGTACAAAGACGCATCAGAAATGAAGAGATTAGAAACAGGATTAATACAGCAATTAGAGTTCACGATAACCTGCTAAGTGCTAACTACTGTCAAAAAAATAATTAAATTATATGGCCATATCACAAGGTCCTCAGGGCTCGCAAAGACCTTCAGAGAACAGTACCATGAAAAAGAGAATGTGAGAGAGACAGAGAAAGTGATGGGAAGACAACATGAAAAGAATGGACGGGCCTGTCATTGTAAGAAATTTTATCCAAAGCAAAAAACAGAGAAATAGAGAAAGACGGTTAACAGATCTTGTATAGTGTTTCAACGGTCCAACAGACTAAGGGATGGGTGAAGTTGAAAATAAAGAATTCTGAATGTTTTCTTGTTTGTTTGTTTTTAAGTGCATTCCTTTTTATCCAACGATACACAAGTACAATATCATCCAAATGTCTCTCCCCTTCCTGTGATGTAACATACCACAAGTATCTTCCGTTCCTGTGATGTAACATACCACAAGTATCTTCCCTTCCTGTGATGTAACATACCACAAGTATCTTCCCTTCCTGGGATGTAACATACCACAAGTATCTTTCCTTCCTGTGATGTAACATACCACAAGTAACTTCCCTTCCTGTGATGTAACATACCACAAGTATCTTCCCTTCCTGTGATGTAACATACCACAAGTATCTTCCCTTCCTGTGATGTAACATACCACAAGTATCTTCCCTTCCTGTGATGTAACATACCACAAGTATCTTCCCTTCCTGTGATGTAACATAAAACAAGTATCTTCCCTTCCTGTCATGTAACATACCACAAGTAACTTCCCTTCCTGTGATGTAACATACCACTAGTATCTACTCTTCCTGTGATGTAACATACCACAAGTAACTTCCCTTCCTGTGATGTAACATACCACAAGTATCTTCCGTTCCTGTGATGTAACATACCACAAGTATCTTCCCTTCCTGTGATGTAACATACCACAAGTATCTTCCCTTCCTGGGATGTAACATACCACAAGTATCTTTCCTTCCTGTGATGTAACATACCACAAGTAACTTCCCTTCCTGTGATGTAACATGCCACAAGTATCTTCCCTTCCTGTGATGTAACATACCACAAGTATCTTCCCTTCCTGTGATGTAACATACCACAAGTATCTTCCCTTCCTGTGATGTAACATACCACAAGTATCTTCCCTTCCTGTGATGTAACATAAAACAAGTATCTTCCCTTCCTGTGATGTAACATACCACAAGTAACTTCCCTTCCTGTGATGTAACATACCACAAGTATCTTTCCTTCCTGTGATGTAACATACCACAAGTAACTTCCCTTCCTGTGATGTAACATACCACAAGTATCTTCCCTTCCTGTGATGTAACATACCACAAGTATCTTCCCTTCCTGTGATGTAACATACCACAAGTATCTTCCCTTCCTGTGATGTAACATACCAAAAGTATCTTCCCTTCCTGTGATGTAACATACCACAAGTATCTTCCCTTCCTGTGATGTAACATACCACAAGTAATTTCCCTTCATGTGATGTAACATACCACAAGTATCTTCCCTTCCTGTAATGTAACATACCACAAGTATCTTCCCTTCCTGTGATGTAACATACCACAAGTATCTTCCCTTCCTGTGATGTAACATACCACAAGTATCTTCCCTTTCTGTGATCTAACACAAGTTAACTTAAATACTCTCTTCATCCTGTAATATAAGTATCAAATTTCTCCCCCCATCCTGTGATGTAAAACATGTAACATAACACAAGTACCTAATGTCTCCCCCCATCCTGTAATGTAACATAACACAAGTACCTAATGTCTCCCCCCATCCTGTGATGTAACACAACACAATTTCCTAATGTCTCCCCCCACCTGTAATGTAACACAACACAAGTACCTAATGTCTCCCACCATCCTGTAATGTAACACAACACAAGTACCTAATGTCTCCCCCCATCCTGTAATGTAACATAACACAAGTACCTAAAGTCTCCTTCCATCCTGTGCTGTAACATAACACAGTACCTAATGTCTCCCCCCATCCTGTAATGTAACATAACACAAGTACCTAATGTCTCCCCCCATCCTGTAATGTAACATAACACAAGTACCTAATGTCTCCCCCCCCCCTTCCTGTAATGTAACACAACACAATTTCCTAATGTCTCCCCCCACCTGTAATGTAACACAACACAAGTACCTAATGTCTCCCACCATCCTGTAATGTAACACAACACAAGTACCTAATGTCTCCCCCCATCCTGTAATGTAACATAACACAAGTACCTAAAGTCTCCTTCCATCCTGTGCTGTAACATAACACAGTACCTAATGTCTCCCCCCATCCTGTAATGTAACATAACACAAGTACCTAATGTCTCCCCCCATCCTGTGATGTAACACAACACAAGTACCTAATGTCTCCCCCCATCCTGTGATGTAACATAACACAAAGTACCTAATGTCTCCCCCCATCCTGTAATGTAACATGGAGTTCCAGGCGTCACGCGCTGCTCGGGGAGACACACGAGGCTGACGTAGTCATTCAAGTTGAAAGGTTGCTTCAGTTTGATCAGGGCGATGTCATTCTCTGAGGTAGCGCTGAGGTATTCCCTGTTCATGTACACGTTGTCCACAAACCTCCACTGCTCGTGTGAGTCGGTCAGAAGTAGGTGATGTCTTCCAGCGACAAGAGCGAACTGTTCATAGTTCCTCGAGAACACCCTGAGGAAGATTAATTAATCTAAGTAATCAATCAACAAATCTAAAGAGACAATATTGTTACACTTAAATTCGTATCCACTCTTCAATATGTACACTCTCTCAGTCTTCAACGATAAAATGTGAATAATCTATCTAAAATTTTCAAACGGAAAATCCTAATGGCAACAGTCATTGACTTAATGTTTCTTTACCTTTCAAAGCAATGGGCTGCGGACAAAGCCCACTTTGGATGTATGAGCGTAGCACCACATATATGTCCAGGACGTTCTTTATCCACAATGGACAACGTCCAGGGCCAGGCTCCTTCCACTGCTTCAGTGCCACCAACGATCCTTGCCACTTCAGGTTGGATGGCGGGCAATCCACACGAAAGAGATGCTGTTGATACAATGGATCTCATTCACCAATAGTAAACAAACAACATTTAGCCACGTGAGTCTCTATCTCTTCTATACAAATTACGTAATACACAAAGGCTATCACGTGTTACCTTTTTTCATTGTTTAATTAATATTATCACAAGTCAAGCCCCCCGAGCTCTCAAATACTGGCGAATTCCTAGCTACGCCACTGATATCAACAAATAAGACTCTTCAGAAAAGAAGAGTCATGTCAGAAAGTAAAGGCACAACAAACAATACAGAATACATGCTCAGTATGCAGCCCAACGCTTTATGCGCAGACCTAACCAGCCAATTGAGGAGGCACAATATATAGATTTAATCACTTAGCTCCTTGGAGGACAGAATAGTACACCATCGAATTCGATAGATAATATATATATATATATATATATATATATATATATATATATATATATATATATATACTATGTATAATATATACAGCATGAATACTATGGATTGATGATGTGGAGGCAGATCTAGAACAGCTGGGGTTTGGGCGTGGAGTATATATATATAAGATCAAATTAAGCCTCAGGCTTCGAAAAGAAGGAAATATTACTTTTAGTTCATACATAAAATGAACTGTATATAAGATAGCATTACAAAATAAAAGGGTCTTAATCAGTTTTATAGTGGAAATCTGAACAACGCATATCCTAGTTTTTCTTAAAAGTCAATCAAACATTTGTTATTGCGACTAGTATTTGTTTAAATAGATAATTTATAAACTGCTCATTATGATTAGACTTTATGAGGCCATAAGTTCTTTGGGATATGTGGAACCCGATGCAACAAACATAATACAATTTTTCCTTGGCACTTTCTATAAAAGGATTGAAAATATTCCATGGACCCTTTTTGTGGGAGTGGGCCTCCAACAAGTGGGTCCCCAAAGCTATAGGTTGTGTTGCCTATAGGAAAATAGAGCACCAAATAGAGCACTGTGACTACATAGCTTGACTGCTAAAAGTCTACTTACGACATATGAGCTCGTCCACACCACCGTCGCAGTTGGCTTGACCATCACAGACAGCTGACCGGTCAATGCAGTGAACAGAATCACATTGGAACTGACCAGCGGAGCATTTGACTGCAAGAAATCAAATGAATAAAGGAGTCAGTAGAAGTAATACATTTTTTTTTTTAAAAAGGACTCCTAAATTTATTCCTACTTCCTAGGTCAAGTTGTCGCTATTCAAAGATTTTTTAAAGAAAGTCTTAACAAGTACGAATTTAACACTGAGATTAGACCAAAAGTACTTGAACCGTATGGAAAGTAGCAGCGTTTTTTACAAAGCTTTTATTGACTTTGTCTGTCTGGCCAAATGTTTGTACACGTTATTTCTCCGACCCCAAATCTCGTATCAAGCTGACATTTTTCTTTTATCTGACCACACAAGAGTCAATAAAAAAACAACAAATAGTTAATTAACTATTGGTAATAAATTACTCTGTTTGGTATCTAAAACAAGGGAAAGAAATCGTACTTGACTGATGTGGACTAAAACAATAACAATAACCACTGGTCACTAGCAGCACTCCTTCGGACTACTTTGTAGGTTGTTATAAATTAGTAAGGTTGCTTTGACATCTGAAATTTATGGTTTGTTATTTCATTCCCTTACGGTACGCTTGGCTACTGAACCCAAGGAATTTTGGTTTCGAATATCGGTGAAAAATTTGTAATGGAAAGTAAAGGCAGTTAGTAGTTAAGCTGGTCACATGACACCCTCGTTTACCTTTGTCCATACAAACAAATGACTTTTAAATCATCTGCCTCATAGATTGCAAGATGCGAAAACGAACAAACCTTCTGGGACTTTGGTCAGATATGTCAGATTGAATCCATAGCTTCCATATTGTTCATCACTGTGAAATCTGAGAACTACTGTAGAGTTATTGGACTCAACACTATAAGGCAGCATCTGGCCACATAAATTCGCTATTTCGGTAAGATGGTTTACGTCTGACAAGGTCTCGTTACGCACTGCTATAGTTCCGTTTGTCAAGTTGTTTGAGAACCCAAGGCGATCTTCATTATCGTTGTAAATACGCAAATAGTCGCTGTCACAGCCACCAGACTGCTCCAGGTCAAATTCTACAAAGCTGATGAGAAAAACTTGTCCCGGTGGGGCCAGCAGGATCCATTCGCAGTCCACTCGATCAGCGTAGACGTTTTGGTGGTCGTAGTAAGGCGTGGTGATGTAGCCAGACATTGAAATGATGACCAGAGCTGTACCGTCACAACCTGGAGGTGGTGGTCCAATAGTGGTGGTCGTTGGAGGCTCTGTTGAAAACAAAAGTAGTTATTCTTTTCCGTAGACTAATTCAATGTTGTTATTTATTTTATTTATTTATTTATTTATTGCAGTAATATCTACGCTTAGCTTTTGCCCTGTTGATTTAGACAACTTTTCAACTTTTATTACATATGACCATAATCGTGTTGACAGGGAAGGTGCGCTTCATTCAGATTTCAATGTGAAATCTTTCTCCTATCAATTGTTTTTCACACTCTCTATCTTCAATGTGTTTCGAACAAAATGGCGCTAGATTTATATTTTTAAAATCGAACTGCATTAGGGGTGGGTGATCTGTGACTATGTGTGTATTTGTGTGTGTTTGTGTGTGTGTGTGTGTACTTGTAGGTGTATATGTGTGAAAGGGAAATGGACGGCAATCGGACTCAAATTTCTAACCGTTAGCAAACTCTTTCCATCCTTTGCAATTGTGGCAACGGTTGGGGCTAGGACACTTTAATCGTCAATAATGAAGCCAGGTCCGAAACTTGTAAATCAAACAACGCCTGTCGTATTTTGTATACAATAATGATCAAATGATGTTAAATTTCCCGCTTAGGCTACATTCTGCAGAACCATAGATCTTTCTTTTTGGTGTATCAGGTGAACAGAATACGAAAGTCTTGATAAGGGAAGTATTTTAATAATGTCATTTTTTTTTGCATTTTTCTTTACTGTAAACTCACATGTCTAAGCTCTGTTGTTGTCTGAACATGGAACTATACTAACTTTTAGAGTGAAGATCTCCATATTAAGGTGCAAACACTAACCTATATACAAAGACATATAATTTGCTTGGAATCCGACTCTTCCTGCCGTGTTGTTGTCTGCGGTCATGACTAGGTACAAAGTGTTGTCGGATGTCATGAGTGGCGTTGGCATGACGTCGCCGCAGTAGGTGTCAATGAGAGGGGCGCCATCGTCGGGGCCGTCGTAGACCTCCAAACGCCCACTGGCGCAGCCGTTTACGGTGGCCTCTCCAATATCGATAGATAGAAACTGCAAGGAGACCCTGTAGCCTGGTGATACTGTTATCTGCCATCTGGAAAGAAAGGTGTGGGGGGGGGGGGCATTCTTAATGACCTATCTAGGACAGCACTGATCTATGACGAAGCATAAGTAATCAAATTAAAAGTAGTTTTAGTATTTATGTACGCTTTATGCTATGGTTATTATTACCTACAGTATAATGGAGTCATATAGGGCTGTCCATAGTTTGGAGACGATATGTGCCCAAGGTCTCCGCCATATTCAAACTGACCCAGGCACTGAGAGTGAGCTGTAGTGGACACTTGCGTAGTTTGGATTTGTCCTGACTCTTGAGCTCGGCTCTGATGACCTTGATCATGGTCAGAAAAAACTAAACTAAGAAATTGTCTTGCGTTCTTTCCAAAGCGTAATGTTTTGTTTTTATTTTTAATTTAAATTTAAGTTTTCATTTTTTTAAATATTAGAATAAGATTTACCATGTGAATAAATAATGTTGTTACCAGAAGTCCATCTAAGTTTGAATCCATATCCAGATTTCTGACCATCACTTTGAAATTCTACCAACACTTTACTAGCATTTAGCAGCATGGGCCCTGGAGGTGTTCCACCACAAAAACGTCCTATTAAAAAAAAGAAATTTTTCTGTAAGACTGTTACGTTCCAGTTATTATCAAATTGTAATTGAGTGTTTAAAGTTCGAATTTAATGTTCTCTTTTGTATCTAATGGTGAAACTATTTGCTTACATCTTTTATTTTCTGAGGGCCTGTTATATGAGTACTATAATATCTCAATTCAATTAACGGTCGCCTTGTCACGTGGTACGCTCTATAGAATGCCCTCACGAAGTTCATGAGAGTCTCTTTCCGTCTTGTACGAGGTCTGAGCTAGGACAGCTAAAACTTACAGGAGTCTCTTTGAAGTCATGCTCTAATGAGTGGACTCATTAAAACATGAAATAAAATTATTAAAAAAAAAACTGGACCGATCAACCTGACCTAGCCATCTCTAACTGAAATCTGAAATAAATCTTGTTTGTCTCATGCCAATGTGTAGTCTACCCTAGCCCAGAAAGAATACGAAATTAAATAAGCTGTTGACCAAAGATAAAAGCACATTTCTCACTCCATATGCTTAGACAAATTTGTACTAGTACACCTTCTCTAGTACGGAACTGGATGCATGAATCAGCCAGGAGAACCAATGACTTGGAAGAGTTTTAAGTCTCTAATTTAAAAGACGCACTAGATTAACATATTTGTAGGACATACTTATCTTTACTCATGAAGGAACGTATCATTACGTCTGTAATCTATAAGATAAACTAAGAATACATTTAATATTTTAACTTGAGTTCTCTTTTTTCATATATATATATGTACTAGACATATGTTACCCGCGACCCGCGGGTCTTTATTTGCGCATTACTTTCGATATAGTCACTGAGAGTGTTTTGTAAACAATTAAACGAAATAATAATGTAATAAGTAAAGCGAATGTGTCAATGTAAAAATAGTGTGAATGAAGCTATCAAATCAAAATAGCTAATAGGCTTAAATCCATTTTTTTAAATTAAAACATTTGCTTTTGAATAATCTAGTGGATTGGATTTAGATGTATGTTAAACGTAGCTAATGATCTTTTCACGTTATTTCTCTTTCGCTACGAAAATAATATTAGTTTTGCGAAAATGGTTTACCCGTAGTCGATACATTCTTATCTATTAAAAACGAAAAGAGCGATAGCTTTGTTAAATGAATGGGATTATAAAGTGAACAATTAAACGAAATAATTTTTAGTACGCGATTCATGAATGAATATAGATCTAGGCCTATCTCAACTCGGCTTCGTGGCTTTCGTAAATGTATGTAGCTTTAGAAAACCAAATTTGAATGTTTATTTGATCAAAATAAAAGGTGAATGAACTTTAATTAATATGTTTATGTGTTAAAGTATAAAACTATCTGTGCGAAGAGAAGTTTTATCATCTTAGTGTTGAATTAGAGTTTTAGATCTAGGGATGGGATTATAAAGTAACAATTAAACGAAATAATTTTTTGTACGCGATTCATGAATGAATATAGATCTAGGCCTATCTCAACTCGGCTTCGCAGCTTTCGTAAACGAATGTAGCTTTAGAAAACCAAATTTGAATGTTTATTTGATCAAAATATGAAATGAATGGACTTTAATTAATATGTTTATGTGTTAAAGTATAAAACTATCTGTGCGAAGAGAAGTTTTATCATCTTAGAGTTGAATTAGAGTTTTAGATCTAGGGATGGGATTATAAAGTAAACAATTAAACGAATTAATATTTAGTACGCGATTCATTACGGAATTGTCTAATGAAAGAATGTTCGTTAGGAAATCTGTAATCACAGATATAAGGAACTAATTAATGTAAAAAATGCTGTTGAAACACAAAATTGAAGGTTAATTTTATTATATAATGAAATCAATGGATCTTCTTTTGTATTTTCATGTGTCAAAGTAAAAAACTATCTGCGCAAAGTGTATTTCTTAAAATTAGATCTAGGTCTAAATCCTTTCTATCTTTTCTAATGTCAACATTGTAGACACGGCCTAGATCCATAAAATACTATAGCTGTAATAGAGTCGGACAACTTTATTTTTTTTGAGGGTCTTAAGTTTGTTTTAGGGCTACAATACATACACTACGGTCTAAGTTGGTACCCAAGGAACATTCCTGCCTAGTTTTATCAAGATTGGTCAAGCGGTTTTGATGTCTATAAGTAACATACATACATACATACATACATACATACATACCCCTCACATTCTACTTTATAATATAGATGTAGCATTGTACAAAACAGTACAGTCACTTTGAAATGTTTTTGCTTTTTATTTTATTTATTTTTACTTTTGTTTCTGTTTATTAATTATGAGAATCTCAATTAAATTGTATATTATATGACTTTGAATACGGTTCGCTTGAATATGTCATAATTACAATTAAATCTAGATCTACATCTTTCTCAGACCGACACTTACCTAACGACAACGACGGACTCAATTGCAACACACTGACAAAGTCGTAGAGACATTGGTTGTGCCTGGGTTTCTCTAGGTCAAAAATCTCTATAAATTCTAGCTGTAAAGTCTGGACATAAAGAGAAAAGAAGTCAATACGAATTCTTAAATAAATCTACAACTAAGAGAACAAAGTTATTGATGATCGCATGTCTTCTTGGCGTAGCTCGTTAGTGACGTAGACAGGAGGAGCCATCTCAATTAGTCTAAGTAAATTCACTAGAAAGAATTATTTCATTCAAATATTCTATTCGTTGATCGCTTCTTTTTTTTTTATTCCTAAATGTGAAATAAAGAGATCCAGGCGCCTTTAATGCAGTTGGGGTGTGGGGGGGGGGGGAGTAAGACGTTGGAGAAGCGATCGCCCCAAATACTTTTGAGGAGATATTAGTCAATAGTTACTTTGATATATTCAGTATACCAAGTAGTTTCGTAAACATATATGTTCTTGTATTCCTAAAATAGTTCATAAAAGTAAAAGTAAGTACCCTTTTCAGACCTTTCGATCATCTGTTTGTGTGGCCCAAGGTTAACGAGGGTGTCCTGTGGCCTGCACAACGACCAATCACCTTTACGTTTCCCCAACTAATGTCAGGTACCAATTAGTGCTGGTTGGGCTCAAAGGCTGCTATATGAGTAACGTCGTTGACCACTTACTCCTTTACCTTCCCGTCCACCAAAAACTCCCCAAATGTCCTTCAACATCTGTTAGCTCGAAATTATTGACCCACTCTGGCCTCAATTTAAATGTTCATCATATCTATAATAGTATGACGTATCACTGCAGAAATAAGTTTTGGACTTTAGATATAACATCAACCTACTGTGTTGTCTGGTGAGCTGATGTACCACTGGCAATGGAGGTAACTTGTATAATTCAGGGGGTAATTTTTACTGGATATTGTTCCAGTCTGTGCGATATGATAAGATCCGTCTCCGCATCCTGACTCTGAGAAAGGAAGATAGAAAAAAAAAACATAATTAATTTGCTAATCAGAGAGTAGTAAATTTTTAAAAGATGCCATTTGATTTCTAGTCAGATACATTTACAGCAGATAAAACTCTCTCCTTTCAAACGTATGATATAATCACAAAAGACTTCTTCGGGAGCTGAAGGTAAGCGTTAATATGCGGATATAGAGTATGGATGTGAACTGATCAGAGCCATTACACTTTGGTACTAATATTAATAGTTGCATTGTGTGGTTTCAATGATAATAATTCATTAAAGATCTAGATGGCGTAAAAGAATAAATAATACAAGTTATCAATCATGATCATTATATCCATCATACTCACATGTCCCAAACTCTATTGGACAGCTATATCATCATAATTGATACGTAATTGAACTCAGCAGTTCAAATATTTAATTGATAAGAGGAGGGGGGAGAGAACTGGAAAGTGGAGAGACTTAGCACAAAAACAAGAGAAAGAGATGTTGGAGAAAGAGTACAAAGAGAGAAATTGAGTTGACATGAAGTTAATGAACCATATCATTTTTTTCTGTTTAAAGACAGAACAATTATTTAGAAAACATTACGTAACCCTAGATTATCAAAGTATCGCCATTATTATTCTTTTGGTTCATTTGGGCACCACGTAGTGGCTACAATGAAGGCTCTATAGCCAGTTCTATCAATTAGTATTATTTTAAGGGAACATTATACTATACCAAACACTACATATGTGTATAACAGCTGTGTCATTTTACCCGCCTCGTCTGATCTCAATGGTGTACACTTTCTCTGGTTACGAGTCAGCGCGGTAAAAATGTACATTTGTCTTTAGACACAAAAAGCACTGTTGATACTGTATGTGTGTGTGTGTATGTGTGATAGTGTAAACCTCGTGATTATCTTCTTGAAAATATATCAAAACATGACCTTTGACATTAAATTCTAACCAATCATGGAGGAGGCTATTTGGCTGAGTGGTAAAGCACTTGGCTTTCGAGGGGTCTAGGGTTCGAATCTCAGTGAAAGACTTGTATTTTCATTTTCAAGATATTAAGGACGCCCTTGAGTCCACCCACATTAATTCAACATTAGATGGGGAAAGTCAAGGCGATTGGTCGTTGTGTTGATCACATGACACCCTCATTAACAGTCGTTCAAAGAAATATAAAGCCTTTACATCATCCGCCCTATTGATCGCTAGTTCTGAAAAGCATAGTTTTTGGGGTTTTTGTTTACAATCAGCGGACCTACGAGAGCCTTCTACGATTTTGTGTAAAACTCCTTCGTAATGGGGAACTCAAAATGCTATTAATAAAAAAAAAACTGTCTACGACCTTTGAACTCACAGTTGGCCTCGTCCTCTCCGTCATCACAGTCTCTGTCACCATCACAGATGTATTTGTTTTCAATGCAAGTATGAGTTGTATTGCATAGAGTTGTCGAACCTGGACATGCTATGGCTGCTGGTTCTACAGAGAAAATTAAAGTTCTTTATGGAATAATGGGTCTAGACCAGTGATTCCCAAAGTGGTCTATATAGACCCCCAGGGGTCTACGAAGACCTCCAAGGGGTCCATGAAAGTAAAAAACTAAATTGGGGGTCCATGAGATGCCCACGGGGGTCTACGATAACAGATTTCATTTAAGCACATTATATGTTCACATTCCACTAATGTAATTATTGCATACACTAATATATGATTTGTACCTTCGTTAATCCTTTAAATATTTATCCTGCTATTCAAATGAAAAATTGTTGTAATCAATTTCAATACTTATTTAAATAGCTTAATTTTGTCTACATGTAACTAATATTTAGAAAACAAAGAAAGAAATGTAGACAGTACAGCATTCATTATTTAAAATTGGGATTCATTGCTTCCTTGTCAAACACACATTTGCTAAGTGACTTTTTTATGACGATGTGAACCAGGTTCGCTGGAAGATCATCTGAGACAATGCTACCCTGACAAAAATAAAGATTTTAAAAACTTTCGAACACTCAAAGTTCAAAATAGACCCGCAAAATCATAGTTCGACATCATATAGAGAAGATGATGGTTTGTGAGCGTCTTACAAGATTTCTTTTCTTATAGCAAAATACGGAAAACAGCAAAGGTCAAACATTGATTCTAACAGTCGTTTTACACAAACCTACATCTGTTATTATTAAAAGAATTTCTTTAAGCAACATTACATTTCAAGGTCGCTTCGGTGGCATGAGTTATAAAATTAAAAGCTTGTTATGTAAATCTTTGCAAAATACATAAATACAGTTTGGTCTGACAAGGTGTAGCGCTGTGTGCTACAAACTATATAAAGGTCACCATCTCATCTCATCTATGCCTGTAGTCCCTTCTGGGCAAAGGTTACCAACCAGCTTCCTCCAGGCATCTCGGTTCTGGGCGAATCTCTCCAACTGTCGCCACGTCTTGCCCATCTGCTTCCAGATCGCGGAGACCTGGAGAACCACCATCACCACCGTGAAAAAACCCTGCTATTCATCAATACCTGCCTGAGGAAGATTCTTATGATCTGTTGGCCAGACAAGATTTTGACTGAGGAACTGTGGCAAAGAACAAAGCAGCAGCCCACTGAAGTAGAGACACTGGAGATGGATAGTTCACACCCTTCGCAAGCCTGGATCCAGTATAACAAGGCAAGCCCTAACCTGGAACCCCCAAGGAAAGAGAAAGAGGGGACGGCCCAGAAATACATGGCGCTAATGTCACCGTCTCCTTATATTTCCTTAGGGTTGACCCACGAGACCTTTCCCATGTTTGGGTATAGTAGCAAGGCAGCAGAGGTTTGAATTCAGTTTTCCTTCTGCTAGGTGGGTAGCAAGCCAAGGCAAATGAGCCCTTCCTGCTCGAAGTTCACTGGTTTAGGCTCCAGTTACTCGCCTTTGACCCATCTCCTGTTAATGAAAACAGTTCAGCAGATTCAACTTTTGAGCCACACGTGAAAGATCAAGAAATACACGAGAAACTGCTCTTTGCGAAACCTTTTACAATGATACTTAAGGCATATTAATTAATTAAATAATATTTAATGTTGGAAAGACTACTTCATAGAACGACAAATTTGTATATGAAACATAGTATCCTAAGTTGTGTAGTTTAAAATTACTTTTTCACTCTTCAACTCACTACAGTTAGAAATTTGTTTAAAAAATGTTAATGAATTTGCAAAAATGTGCAAGTTGAGCAAGTTGAGCAGGGGGTCTACCGAAAACAAGAAAACATGGCAAGGGGTCTACGAGACAAAAAAGTTTGGGAACCACTGGTCTAGACGTTGTTCGAATTGTTTATAAAAATATATTTCATAAAAAATGAAAATAAATGTTTCCAAAAATAAATGTTTCCATGATTGTAAAGCCTCTTGCCATTGTAATCATAAAATAAAGTGTACAGACAAAATTAAAGGCCTGTACACAAAGTGATAGACATGTGGCTATAGTTTGGTATGACTGTAGGCCTAATATGGGCGTATAATATAACGATAATAAGTGGACATGTCCAATTGTTGAGCAGTAATTTCGGAGAACTACAAAGAAATGTACATATTTAAAGATTAAGAACACTGGAAGTGGAGACAAAACATAATTAGCGTTTCAAGTTTCATCATTGTGAATTTAGCTGTTTGTATTTTCTCCACTGATTTCATTTTAAATGTTAAATTTGTGTTATTGTCTCAGATAATTTTATTATTTTGTGTTCATATGGTTATCAAGTTTGATCTTAATAGACTATTTTTATAAAACTAATAGATGAACTGGTCTCACTGAATGCTAATATTTTTAGCAGAGATTGGAAATGCAAGTGATTTAAGAAATGTTAGAAAGCATATATTTGTGTGTCGTTACCTATTTTCACTATAACCAGCATGAACAGAAAACAAATATATGTATGCAACACAAGAACGTCCATATCAGCACAGAAATCGGTCGCACTATAAAGATCTCCCCCAGAAACCATGTGATACAAGCTATTGTACCATATCATTATGGCCTATATATTTTTTAAAATTATTTTCTTATCATTCCCGTGAGGGATACATGGAAACATTGAAGAGCTCCACCAGATGATAAAAAGAATATCAAAAACTCTTTTCAAAGTTTTACTTGCAGTTGAGGTGACACTTTTATCTCTCCTGGCCCAGTTCTTCAGTTCACCAATTGTTCAGATTTCATAGTTTAATCTCTGTTTGTGTCTATGTCTTTTCTCTTGTGTTTGAACTTGACAATCTGTGCCTTGAGTTTCTACCACTTGATCGTACAAGCTTGAAATTCCCCCCCCCCCCTTTTCTCCTTTAAAAAAAAAATCCTTTGGACATGATATCAGTATGACGTTAAATTCCACAAACTACATTTGTAAAGTTTTATACTTTCAAACATTGCAGGCATATAAGACTTAATTGTTATTGAGTCCATATTACAACAATTGCTCCTTCACCTGTTCGTACTTTGCATATAGTTTTTCTAACATATTTCAGTGGCTGACCGGTAAAAGTGGAGGGATTTGGTTACACAAACTGTTACAGCACTCCTACGACAAAAGACAAGAGACAGATGAGCTGATGATGATGATTTTACACAGACCCATCTTTGACTTATATTTTTGTCACATAAAACGCTAACAAAATCAATGTCGATTAGAATTTTATTTCGTCGTCAGTGCCGCTTTCGTCTGTACTTTTCCGGGTCTCACCTTTTTTTTTTGCAGCGGTATCTGTAAGAGTTCTCTAGACATCTTTTAGGGTAGCTGGTGGATCTAGTTGTCAGGCTTTCTGCACTATGCCAGTATCAGTAAGTTTACGTTGGAAATGAGGAGCACCATTATCAGCAAGTCTTCCGTTGGGTTTGCTTAATATGGATTCTTCGGCATACCGTCATGCCCTTTATGGCATTGGTAACAATGTTGTGATTAAATATACCCCCACTGGACTGACAAAACCGACTTAATTAATTAATAAATTCACTATAGCTGATTAAGCGTAAATAGGTCGGTCACATCATGCTTATCTTCGTCTACGTTACGTCATTAAACATTCGACCTTTTTTTTTTCGCGGTAGTTTGTACATGTGTGATGTGTCGTCCTCTACATTCAAGTAGTTCCTTTGGTTAACACTGTAACAAATACTAGATCTAACTTCATCAAATTGATACCGTGAAATGTCGACGCCTTAAAATGCTAATGACAAAGCAACGCTAACCTCCCGTGCAGTCCCCAAGACATCACAGGAGAGGTCACGCTGTAAAACAAAAGAAATTAAGGCCCTTTGTTCTGGTTGCGTTAGTGCTACAACGAGCAAGAGAGACAAAATGTCAACATGAATCAAATTTGAATCAAATTATAATTTGTAATCCTAGGGTTGGCATCGAAACTAAAAAAAAAAAAAAAGACAGACACTGGTGTGGGTCTAATTACGGTACGCCGTGTTTCTGATTGCTCTCCTAATTAATTAAAGGCGTTTAAACACACTGTGATACAATCGTATGCTAATTAACACATTTCCTACTTATTAATATAAGAAACATAAACGATCTTGTAAGTGCAGGCAGGCGCGTGGCTAGACATATAACGGCAGTAATTAGAGGACCGCATCTAATCGATTCACCTACATCGCAATATGCTTTATTACCGGCGCGATGGCCCATCTGAACCTAGACAATACTACTGAAGACAGTGGATAGTTGAGGCCACCGTGGGGCTACATTGTGGGTCAAACACGTCGAACATGGGAAGGAAATGTTTGTTGAATGAAACATTTTACCATCTGTCTGTAATTGTAGAAAACTTGTCGAACAAATGTTTAAAAGACAGGCCTATTTTTCATTGGTGGAGCGAGAGGGGCAAAGAGAAATGAAACAGCTGCCCCCATTTAGCGCACAATCTAACTCGACAGTTTTAGACATTAAAGATTGTCTTCCTAAATGAATGGACTAGATAAAAACTGATCTTTAAAACTTTCTTTCCCTTCCCCATCCCCGCCCTTTTCGATCATACGAATCTGATTTCTGAACTATTTTATAATTAATGAGTCTCTCCAATAAAAGTAAAAAAAGGATAAAACTTGTAATGTCTTTTAAAACCAGAAAATTTAGAGAACAACATTTTATCGGCCTCTCTGCGGTGTACAAGGCATTGACATTTACAATAACCAAAACGAAAGCATCCCCTACATTGCGTTCAGAAAGTACACACACAAAAATGTATGTGGTTTCAAATATGTAAAACTCATCAAAACATTTTCTTTGCTCCGAGTGCATTAAAATTTTTACCCCATGAAAAACATCGAAATATATATATGTTTATATCAATGTGAAGCTAGGTGCTGAAACAAATGAATGATGCATACATAGTGAACATAAATGAAAAGCAGCACCAGGGACCACGTTTTTTTAAATGAGAGAAAGTAGTCAACCAGTGACCCTGAAAACGACAACACTGCCTAGCCGTAACGCACTGCAAAACGAATTTCACCTCTTGACCAGTGTTTCCCAAACTTTTGACTAAAGTGTACCCTTTTATAATGTTTGTAACGCTGAGTACCACTCGCCTTGCGTCTATGAGAAGAATGAACTTAATAAATGGGTATTTAACAAATAAATCCGCATAGTTAATGAGGTGCTACGCGTACTCTCTCCAAAGTCTTCCCATATCCCTAGGGGTACGCGTACCCCACTTTGGGAAACACGGCTGTAGACCCTCAGAAGTCCAAAAACATATATGTTTAGAACGGCAATGCCCCTAATAAAACATCGTTGATACGTTGGTTGGGTGGGAAGGTTTGTTTTCTTGATACGTTGGTTGGGTGGGAAGGTTTGTTTTCTTGATACGTTGGTTGGTTGGGAAGGTTTGTTTTCTTGATACGTTGGTTGGTTGGGAAGGTTTGTTTTCTTGATACGTTGGTTGGTTGGGAAGGTTTGTTTTCTTGATACGTTGGTTGGGTGGGAAGGTTTGTTTTCTTGATACGCGACCTAAATCGCTACTGAACGTGAGAAGCTGAGATAATGAACAATTACAGGCAAGCAAAGTGGTAAATGGAAGAGTTTCCACCACTAAATAAAGTTGTTAACTACAGTGACTAAGCTTTATACTCTTGACATATAAGACCATTAATCATTTCGATTGTATAATCACATTACTCCAAAGTGTGCGTATATGTGTGGGTATAGTTGTGTTTCCTATTGGTGTGTATGTGTTTGTATACGTGTGCGTCTAGGTGTGTGTCTTTATGCTGTGTAATGTAAGACAAAAAAAAAACTACACCTGGGTTCAATAGCACCTTGTTAAAGTAAAGTACGTGAAAGGTTAATCAAACCAGATCTAAGTGGTTGGCAGTGACCTCATGGCGCTATTAGACATATTTTAATATAAGTAGTATCCGTTTTATCGGTCGACCGGTTAATCACACCATGCAATTATTCGGACCCTATTTGGACAACGAAAATGTTGGTGTAATCGGACCAACTGGATGAAAACAAAAAGCGGGAAAACATAAACTGCATTTTGTTATTACGTCTGCCTTAAACTTATACTTAATTTGTAATTAATAAATAAACTATTTTTAACTGTGTGCCATGAGATAAAAAGCAAAATAGACCAAATTTTATTTTTGAAAGAACGTCTATTTACTAATATTCCTATAAGATATGCTTTTAGAAACATACAGCACTTAATAAATTACATTGAACTTAGAAATGAGCCTTACAAAAAAATTCTACCTAGCAAATTATTAGCACAATTCGTATTTTCTACATCTCAATCTGTCAGTCCGACAAAAAAGTCTGTACACTTTATTTCTTCAACACACAATCTCGGATCAAACTGAAAATTTGTTGGTTTTAAATCCTTTTGGTTTTTAATAGCTTATGAAAAGGCAATATAAACCTTCTCCCAAATATCCCCCTTTTAGATCACAATAGTAATTGAACCATATAGCGCATTGAGTGTGCCATAAGTATGAAAGTTACGCTAAACAAAAACAATTATGAACAAACATAGGTGGAAGGCGAACCCAGGACAAAAATCACGCTCAGTCACACCACGGCAAACAAGCGTTCTCTCAACACACCATAACTTTATTATAACAAGCATAAACTTCATCACCTATTTTACAACGAGGTTCCTGTAGTCCTAATTATACGGTCATAGTAAATTGAGACACGGAGAATCATGTACTCTACGTAAAAAAAATAATTCTAATCGCACAGATTTATTATTATTAGTCTAGATTTCTAGATCTATTACAAATTTAATTACATGACTGATCCAAACTAATTGACACAATTACATTTAATATAAGCTTTTTTTAAGTATTTTTTTTTTATTTAGCTTAATATAATAACGAGGATGTCTTTTGTACATGGGAGATGACCCTGGTATAATCTTAGTCTTAATACTTGTATTTATCATAAACCTTTCATTACTTTTATTACTACTGCTGCTGGTATAATACTATGATTATTATTTGACTATTCTACACAATGTTCGTATTTGAAAAACGTATTTTACTTATTCTGTTAGAGACTCACATTTTCTAGCATGCGATTTGTTCGGTATTTCTTTAGTACTATCTGTAGCTGTGAAGTATCTTAGCTTACAAAACTTGAAACAACTTGAATAGCTTCTTTGGTGAATAAAACTTATGATAATTTTAATTACAATGTAGACAAATTCAACTTGAGATAGCATGCAATAAATATAGTAGTGATAATATAAGATGGTATTTTGAACTCACTACAAAAACACGTCTTTTCACTCTGGCAATCTGGAGTAGTCTCTCCTACCCAACACAGCTGACGACAATGCCGCTTATCTTGCATCATTAATACATAGCCACTAACCAATCACTAACATCTTCTCACCGTTATCATAGAAATACATACACAGGCATAAACTCCATACAATTCAGATATGTATTTAGATTTTATTTTTGGTCTGAAAGACTAGAATATCATTTTATGTAAGTGTCGCACCTATTGAATTAGTTGCATTGTAAAAATGTCCATATTCTAATGACGTCATTTTCATGAGTATTTATTTTGTGCAGTAGGTGATCTCCCCTTGTTTTTTATGACGTAAATTGTCTTAGCTCGTCTGGTGCATTCACGCCATTTTGTTAGACTGAAGTAGTCTATATTATGTTCAGCTATTGAATTTCTCATTGGATCTGGTATTGGATAGCCTTATCGTTGTCCTTGGTAGATATTCTTAAAGAATTATTTTGACCCCTGTTTAGGGTGTTTTATTTCATAATGTATAGTTAATTTTTATTTGGATTCGATCGTATTCGTATTTTGTAATTAGACTAGAAGATAAGAAGAATCTGTTCTTTATTTTTTTTATAGGGTCTCAGTTTCAAGTATCAGATGTAGGCTACAGGACTGAGATTTTCATCTCTGGTTTTCTGCCTGATGTTTGATTTACGATACTGAGGTTCTGGATTCCAGACTAAGGAGTGCTATGTTCAGACCTGGTTATACAGTTTGAAGTTGTGAGCTTTGGTGCTACTTTGAACTCTGATATTAGGTGTCGGTGAGCAGTATATTGACTAGAAGATAATTTGGAATTGTCCTGACATTTGAACATACAGTTTGATGAGCTGTTTCATGGAGTTGTTGTCTTGAAAGATTGTGTGGTCAATATTATTGAACCTTATAAGTTAAGGTGAATTATTCTTGTTTATTTTTAAATATTTAAGTATTTACTAGAATCTTACTATAAGTATTGATTTTGTATACCATACTATATGTACTCATATTTCTTTATCATTATTGTTAATCATTTGTCATTTTTCATTGTAGAAATATCATTAGATTAAATTTATAATTTTAGTTAAATCATCACACACATCGTTTATTAGTTTATGCACAACTGGGTGTGTATGGTGTGACTGTCGGGCTGAACTTTGGGACCAAAATAACATATGATATAAATATAATACTTACACATATGGTCATTCAAATTAATTATTTTTAATAATTACACACCTTAATACATTTGTAATACTTAATAACATTTTAAGACCTGACAGTAAGATTGAACGTCAAATGAAAATGTTGGCGCCATTTCTTTCCAACGTAAAACTAAAGGCAATGCATAAATCAATGACAACTAGGAAATACATTTTAAAGCTCTACCTCATCCTTTATTAATTAACTCATCAACAATTTTTAGCGGCCCCCGAAAGGGGAAAATACGCTATTAGTTTTGTGCAAAATGTCTGTCCGTCCGTCCCGTTTAGATCTCGTAAACTAAAAAGATATTGAAAATCCGACATCACAATATTTTAGACCATTCAAAGCTCTGATGCAACGGCTACTTTTTTTTTTCTGAAAGCGAAAAATCTAATTTTTAAAATAAGTTATGCAAGCAGTTTTTTAAAGAGAAAAAGCTAATTAGTATGCATTATAAGTTAGACCTAAATTAAAACGAATAGTAATCTTGTAAATTTCATTTTCGTGCATTTTTTTTTTTATTGTGGATATATATATTTTCTTTTCTTTGAGCAAATAAAAACATATTAAAAAAAAAAAAAAAAAAAAAAAAAGCCCACAAAAGAGGCAAGATGGCCCATAAAAGAGGCATATAAAGCCCAAAAAAGAGGCAAAGAAAAGAGGCATAAAGCCCAAGGATTCCTATGATGATAAAGCTAAATCTGAATAGCGCAAATTCTGAGGTTTCCTTTTAAAAAAAAAAAAAAAAAAAATTGGAATAAGAGATTGAGCCTTTACAAAACAATTACATCATGTATAAGACTTCAGTTAGGCCAGGAGAGGCGCGGTAGCTGAGTGGTAATACGCTTGGCTTCCGAACCGGGGTCCCGGGTTCGAATCCTGGTAAAGACTGGGATTTTCAACTTCGGAATCCTTGGGCGCCTCTGAGTCCACCCAGCTCTTATGGGTACCTGACATTAGTTGGAGAAAAGTAAAGGCGGTTGGTCGTTGTGCTGGCTACATGACACCCTCGTTAACAGTAGGCCACAAAAACAGATGAACTTTACATCATCTGCCCTATAGACCACAAGGTATGAAAGGGGAACTAGTTAGACCAGATTCACATCTAACTTTGCATTCACTTGCACCTATCCTTTGATCTGCTGGACCGTTGGGGCACTATACAAGATCTGTCAACCTTCTTTCTCCATTCTTATCTCTTAATTGTCTTTGATATAATTTCATTTGGATGTTCTTTCTGAAAATATTGAAGCCTGCCTGGGTGGACCACTTCGGGGGCCGATTTTGAGTTTGTGTTTCCACACAAACTGTCTTTGTAACCTTGTTCAATTAAAATTTAATACATTTTTTTTTAATTTGGACGCAAAAACTCATTTATCAGGCAAGTAGATTTATTTATAATATTTTAGTAAAACAAAATTGCCTTCAAAAGACATTAATTTACAAATTATGTAGCATCAATAATAAATAAACTTTAAAGGTCTACCTTATCTATTAGGCCTAAAGGTATCTTTAATATAAATTCAATATAGGTTTTTTTGAATTTCGACGCAAAAACTCATTCATCAGGCAAGCACATTTGTTTATAATTATTTATGTAGAATAGAGGCTTTCAAAATACAGTAATTGTCACACTACGTAACATATACGAACAATGAATATTTTGAATTTAAAGGCTAGCACTTTACATCCCCTGCTTCATATATAGCATGCGTTGACATTCGTCTCACGAGTTGCACCTTTATGAGTATGAGCCAAGTTGAACTCTATCCTATTCTCTATCACAGTGTTCCCCATGTAGACAGGTGCACCTGAACTTCCTCGACATGTTGCTGCAGTATACCGAATTTTTTTATATGGTAATGTAAGTCCTTTGGATTGTAAACATTTGTAATACGCCTCGAACCGTCTTAAGCCAAGATTCTTCAAATCATAGGTTTGATTATGTTCCACAAACCTCAATAAACCTGGTTTCTCCATTATGCACGCATCGTAAAGCTTTAAAAGTAAAATAGCATTTAATTTTTCCTGTTCATGCGTGCAAATAAGTTCACTCCCTTGTACGTGTCCAATGCTTATCTTCTTAGACGTCCCATGAGGATGGGAGATAACTATAGCATATTTTTTAGTCAATAATCTGATAGTCTCGGGAATTTGTAACCACAACTGATCTTTTTGACGCAGTATTCCTTTCATTTTCTTCACTAAAGACTTGTCGTGAACATAGCACGAGAAAACCGAATAATCAAAATGAGTATCACGGAATCTCGAAGAGGATCCACGTTCGGTGCATCGAGACGTTGAATTCTCCTCACTGTAGAAAAATTCCACTTGTGTTTCCTCGGCATCTAGTTCTCTACTGACAAAATGTGTGTTTGTGATGATTCCGAGACCACCATAGACCACGTGATCTCCTAACTTCTGGCGATGGCGGCACTCTTTTACTGGACACACTTTACTTGCACCTTCTTCTTCATCCAGGAATGAGACACGCCCCGTAGCTAGTGCATGGTGTACAACATTTTGGAGCTTTACTACAGATTGTTCTACAATTTTCAGCCACTTGTAGACATTTTCGTGTCTTATATCCTCAGGAAGGTGGTTTAAGCAGAACTCGTTTATATCTATAAATTCTGAGTGTTTATCAGCTTTAACACATTCAACGTACTCGTCTACTAGGCCACTTTCAATGACATCCTCTGACTCTATGAATACAATTTTAAAAAATTAGCATCTTAAATGTTAGTTTTCTAAGGTCAATATTCTTACATTGCGCTATTACTCACAGAGTGAAACCACTCCAGTCAAAACTAAGTTTCTACATTATAATTCGTACTTACCCTCAGACGAATCTCTTGGGTACCAATGCTGAAGGTATTTGTAGAATAAGGATGTCAAAAGGTTTGAAGATTTTACAGAAAGACCATGGGCCCGAAAGGTCGCTACGTTGAGACGACCACAGGAGAACAAAGGGAACTGACTCGGTGTGTTCTCTACAAAACAAAGAAACATAAGGGTGGCACTGTGTCAACATTTACGCTGAAATTAGAACTCTTAAAAGTGTAAAAATGTAGATCTACCTAATGTCCAACGAGTGGCAGGTTGACTTGGACCTTATAGCAGTTTAAACTTGACAGTGACAAAATTAGTCTTTGTCTTTAGTTCCACACTAATAATTAATTTTGTTTTTCGTAGAAATTTCATTCTAATGGAGAATAATATCTACTTGGGTTTGAGCAATGGCATGGTACCAGTTGTCCCGGGTTCAAAAACACGGTGATGTGGCCCCTGTCCCCTGATTGAATGTGACGAGAACCAGTCAAGTCGCCATGTCTATATTGTATCATTACTAAAAAGGTCTATATAGTAAGGAGGAACTTGACTTTTTGTTTTGTTTACAGATGTTCCTTGAACTAAAATAAGATTTGTAAGATGATCAACTAACCTTCACAGTCCATAATGATTGCACTAGTTGAATTCAGCGCCGAGTCAAACGTTAAAGTTCTTTTATTTGACTTCATGTGGAAAGTGACTAAACGACAATAGTCTCAAAACTGTTCTAAAGCTATTACAACTTTCATTTGTCAACGACTTTAAAAAACGGAGATTTCCGAAAAATACATCATTTTCCCAAGGCTTTAAACAATGTCTATTTTTATTATAACGGATTTTCCAATTCCACCCCCGCCCCCCAAATGAATTAAAACTACAAGTATTTGCTTTGTTTTAAATATTTACTTCGTAACAAATAAAGAAGAATTTGAAGAAGCTACAAGCAGACTACAAAATTCACGTCTTTTGTTGAACAATTTTATTTTGTTTTGATTAACACAATTACTTAACACATTTCATTAGGACTCACAAACAAATTTGATGTTGGTGTATTAAACTGGAGAAATGAAATTTTTACAGAAGTCTTCACTGAAGTTTTCACTTTGCAATCTGTGTCCAGTTCGTTCAACTCATACACACTACACAGATGTACTACACTAGAAAGAAACTATTTGATCACGTCAATATATATGTTTGAATGTAACCCACAGACAGACCATATTTTTATTTGAAACGAAAAAAGAAACATTTAACTTGTTAATTCAACAAACAGACTTGTGAACAAAAAATTGTAATAAAAACATTGTGAGCAAAGTGACATGGACATTTTGAATAGAAACTGATGATCAAAACAAATGTTCAAGGGATTTTCACACAGAAACAATCTCTCAATTCAGAGTCACATTGATTGCATCTCTCAAAGAAAACAAAAATGCGTTTAAATTCCAACCATTTCGCATGAGTTAAACAAGTGATGAGCAAAATTTTTTGACCAGTTAAACAGAGTATTCATCCAAAAAGAATGTGAATTTAATCCCTTCATTTAAATGTATCAATATAAAATGGTGTCATCAAATTAAATAACTTTTTTTTTAATAAAGCACTCATTAATCAAACACGATATAATGACATTTAATTTTTGTGAACAAAAACATTTGGTGGTTTATTTTTAAAGTTTTTACTAAAACATTGAATATTTAACATACAAAATATAAATTGTAAGCAAAAACAAAATTAGTGTAGACTCTCAAGTGGGTATTAAAATACAGTAACACACTGAACTATATATAACATGCAAATAATATTCCCAGCAGTTGTGAATGTCATAATGGCACTAAGATAGTTGCACTGTGAATAATACCACTACAAACAAACAAAAAAAGGGCACTCAATAAACAACTAGTCTCTAACTTCTGACAATCTAATTAGAATAAGTGAATGACATGAAAAGAATGAAAAGACAACAGTTTAAATTCCTTTGAAGTTTGAAAATGACAGAGTTCTAACAGAAATACATTTAGCTTTATGAATTGTTGCTCCAAGAATCAAGTGATGCGAAGTTTTCATGTTTCTGTGGTCAATACTTATAAATAAGAATCAAGCAAGCATTATCAGCAGCTGATGCCTTAACATCATTAAAGTTACTTCAAATCCTAATCTAAAAGTCTTGACCTTCAAGATGATTTGAGACCCCTGAATGGAGCCAAAAACAAAATTAACCTTCTGCCACCACACACCATAAATCTAGCAGTACCGGTACTAACCATCACACAAATACTAAAATTCTTTACAATACTTGGAGTATTTTGCTGCATTTCAAAAGACTTGTCAAACAAAAAACTTAAAATAAAAATCAACAATATGAAATTGACAATATGAAAACATTTAAGAAAAGTGATATATATAAATGTATTTTTAAGTTGTAGCACTTTTCAAAATAAAAACCCAAGTGTAACATAGTACAAGACTTCACTGTTGAACTGATTCCTAGGGTTCAAATCTTTTATGAAATTGCCAATAGGGATGGGACGAACCCTAAGTATCTACTTGACATTATACAATTACAACCACATAATTAATTCCTACCTGAGCAGCAACCCCAAAAAATAACAGTTATGGGTTTACTCTTCTTTCCTTCAAATATAAATTGTTTGAATTGGGGTCTCAAAAAGAGGGTTAGGTTGTTGTTTTTCTGTCACCGATATTGCAAAGTTATTCAATTTTCTCATCTCACCAACAAATATTTGAAACCAAACCAAATTGAAAAAGTTTTATAATATGGCTGTGAAAAGAAACTATTCCTGCAGGTCAATAAAAAAAAAGGATGAAGAAACATAAAACAAATACTAATGATATGTTTGGCACAAGATTATTCTTTACAGTTTGGCATAAGATTATCCTGGGAGATATTAGAACTGAGCAAAAGGCATAGAGTTGAGGTATTCAGCAGTGGAAAGCATGCTCTGTTTCCTGCCATAAAGCAATGGGAGAGAGGAAGAGAAGAAGAACTTCATTGTTTTAAAAGTATAGTACTACCATAAAACTAAATACAGTTTAATTTATTCATACTGTCCAAACACTTTCATAACTCGAAGAGCAAACCAATGACTTTTCATTCTTTACAGCCATAAGGAAGCATCAGATGATCACAAATGATTTAGGCATCAGGATTATGTTAACCAAAAGATGTACGAAAACAGATTTAGCTGAAATCAAAAAATTACTTTTCTGTCATCTTAACCTAATTTTGATTATTACAAGCAGTTGGATTATTCTGAGCAAAAAAAAATAGTGTGGACATACTAAAAAATTATGTTTTTAACTTAAAAAAAGACAGCAGAAAGGTTTACAGACTAGATGTTGACCCACTGGATGCTTGTCACATGTGGTCAGGTGGGTCATAGTCTAAAGTAAAACTAAAAGATGTTGCACATGACCAAGTCTGAAACTTGCACTCAAACTAACATCACAGAAATACTAGTTTGAACATTTTTACTTCACTCGAACCATTCCCAAACAGAACAAATGAAGCAAACCTTTTGGTGAGCAAATAAATGTGTAAAAATTTTGCATAAACTGAACTGAGATTGGTCAAATTAAACTTAATGTGATTAAAATGTAACTAGAGTGATACATCCATTCTTTCTGAGAAAAAAAGTTTTGTATTTTTTTTAGCATTGCCTTATAGTGAATGAAAAAAAAAATTAAATTAATGAAATTAACATTATACATTTATTTATATCTTTAATTTTTATTTTGTCCTACTCAATACTGAAAGCTTTCAACAGATGAAAAAAGCTTGAGAAAGTCTGTTAGAATAGTCTGTTTTGTAAAACTAATAAAAAATTAATTTTAAAACTAAAAGCAACTAAAAAAGAAAGATTTTTAAAACATCTCAGCTGAACCTAACGGTTGACAATAATGTCAACTGTAGAGATAAATCTTTCAAATAAATATCATTGTGTGACTTTTCTCACCTACAGTATCTACTGATGCATTGCAAAGAACATTGTTTAACTGGTAGAAAAAAGTTTGTTCTCTCCCTTTACATTTTTTTTTTAAAGTTAAATATTTAAGTCAATCAGCTGACATAAAAGAAATGCCAAACATTGAATAAACTAAACGTTCATTTAAAATCTTAAATATATAATATAATCATCTCAATGAGGCTTATTGCATCACATGGACAGACTTGTTGAAAGAAGCATCAAAAACTAGCAAGATGTCTATGTGTTTTAGTCTCTAAATTAATTTGTAAGTAAATTATATGTTCTCTTCTTGTTGTTGTTTTTTTGTATGAAATGTGCAATTTTAATAGAAAAAAGCTTATGTAATCATATCCAATCCCTACCAGGATCTATAAAGTCTTAATTTGTTTCTAATTAAAATCCTAACCATAATTGAAGATGTGTGTGATAACCTCAGCAATGTCAATGATAAATTTCATGACCTACTGGCCATAGCAAATTTTAAAAAGTCGTATGGTATAGATGTGTAGCACCTAGATTGATAAATTAAAAATAGGATGGTATCAATAAATAAATCTGCCATCTCAATTCAGAAATGGATCCCACATTTTTCATCACAGTAAGATGAAATTACTGAGTAAGTGAAAGTAAATAGCTTTAATTATCCCAAAATGTATAGAATAAAAGAAAAAAATAGCACTATTTGCAAACACACAGAAAACATAAGTAGCTTTTAACATAAACCAACATTTTTAAAAATACTAACAGTATTTACATGCATAGAACATTATTACTGTATTACTTCATCGGATTAAATTGTCAACAAAAATGTATTGTTCATGACAATAGTAACTATGTGGTTTGTCTAAACTCAAGGCACAGCCTGTTCCAAACTTTTGAGTCATGTATAGAATAGCACCGCTATGGCCTACATTTTTAGAGAAACATGGGAAAGTGACAACAAAGATGGGTCTTAATAAAGAATTAATATTTGCAGAACATAGTCTGGTCAATTTCTTAATGTACAGGGACATAACATTGGTCATCTTTTTTTAATAAGTTTATTTTTGGCTGACACTAAATAATTTAATGAGAACATTAAAAAAATTTTTTTTTACGTGTTCGTTTATTTTTCTGTCGTATGTTATCCATTTTAAACAAATGAAAATTATGTGTTTTTTTCACCTTGCCTGCCATTTCTACCTTTTTTAGAGTTCATCTTATAAAGAAAAACATAAAAATAAATATTATAAAAGGCCATATGATAATCCCATTGTTTACATATTTCATTTAAAGAGAAAGTTCAAAAATTTATTCCAATAGTCATCTTTATCAGAATCATTAATGTATATATTTGAGTTGGCAATTAATATTATATATATAGTTAATGATCTTTTAAAATGATATTCCACATGAAATTCTCAAATGAAAAATAACAAAATATAGAAAATATCAATACAAGATATGTATGCATACAAAATATGAATGCAAGAGATGTATGCATACAAAATAACAAAAGATGAATGTTTAAGCCCAATAAATTCATCAATAGAAATGATAAAGCCCATAAACAAAACTTCAACATTAAATGTATGTGACAATGATTAAACTTCATTCGACATCACTTTAAAAAGAAATGAAATGAGAGACCAACATTTCTACTGAACTAATTAAAAAGTTTGAGTCAAAAATTGAATACAAAAATATATTTGTACAATAAAAAGTAAACAATTTCTTTCAGCAAGTTCAATGTCTGACCTTGATATTAATGGCTTCTATCCATGACTGATTTTCAAATATGTGTGAATAACAATAATAGCAAATAAAAAAAAAAATACAAGAAATAATTATACAACAAACTATTGATAGTGATAAAGTAAGCTTATATTATAAAAATAAAAAAAATATTGAAATAATCAAAAAAGAGAAATTCACTTTATGGCCAAGAGTTAAAAACAAAAAAATCAATCACAGAAACCTTTAAAGTAAAACGCATGTAAATGAATGGAAGCATTTTTTTTTCAAAACTTCCCTCTCACCAAAATGGTAAATATAACTTTTTGTTGTGTGCTAATGACAAAAACTTTTCATTTGTTTAGGATAATTATTTTAAATTTATTTAAATTTACTGTTGATTTGTATTAGAAAGAAAAAAATAGATGCTTTGGTTTAATGACCAGACACTATAAGAATAAAGTTTGGTTATGTCTGGAGCTTTCAAGAAAATAAACACCTCGGCTGAAGTTTGAAGCAGTTTATTTAAAAAGTGAGAACTGCAGAACAGTTTTTGACTCTTGAATACAATTTGAGAGTTATTTTAACAAAGAATCATAGCAGCTATGAAGTAAATGTCTAGTCAATATAAGGAAAAAGAAAGTCTTGTGTTTCATGTAGCATTTTAAATGTACACATAACTGTCTCTGATTTGCTCATGTGAACATTAAAAATAAAATCGTAAACAAAATAAGACTTTTGTTTAAGAAAAAATATCCTAAACTGAGCTTATAGATGATTATTATAAAAACAAAAATTCAAACAAGTTTTGAATCTCTATCATAATGAACCAGCTATAGTTACAAGAACACACACAGACACACATTTTCCCTTGATCATTAAATCATTTTTTTAAAATCATTTTTCAAGTGTACACCCCAGATTGAAATTTTAGACTGTCCAGTTTTAAAAGTTTGACTGACCAGTTTAAAATGTCGACTGTCCAATTTGAAATGTTTGACTGTCCAGTTGGAAATAATTTGACTGGCCAGTGAATATATTTCATGTATTTCTATAGTTTAAGCTTCATTTCATTTCTAGAAATTGTAAAGATCTGATGCACAGCTGTCAATCTTGTTTCCTTCATGATAATAAAATCAAATGATTATTGGGTGAGGCTCATTTTTAACACTTGTCATTCTTCTAACTACAGATATGTTATATTTATTTATTTCAAAATACTGTATTGTAGCTGCCAATCTCAGGCGTAACACATGATGTTATCTTATTCATATGAAATGACAAGCAAGTGACGTAGTTACACTTCTATGACATAATCGCTAATGCACTTATGGACTGATCAGATTTGAAAGACCTGTAGTAATGGACTGGTGAAGTTTTGACATTTATAATTGTCAAGTTTTCCTTAATTTGAGCAAAATTACATGAAGAATGGACCTACGATAATAACGTATTTCTGATAGGCATTTTTCCACAGCTGCATAGGGAGGTTTTCTATACTAAAAAATAAATACAAGTCATTTGAACATCAGAAAGTCTAGTTAAGATTTAACTAAAAAGTGTTGAAGTTGTCAATTGTAGTCAAACTGTATTTCCATTTGATTGGATCAATAAAAATTATCTTATCTTATCTTAACTAAAAAGTATTCAATTCATCATAAATACCAATGGCAGTGTTCTACCTTATAAAGACTAGAGTATATATATGCAAATAAATGAGTGGTATATCTCTGATAAAAAAAAAGCATTTTGTTAAGTTTCCTTTATATTCATCTTTCCCTGGCAGTTTAAGACCTGTGTTACCAGTTACCCTAATTTTTTCAGCCTGCCATGTAAATTTGAACATAGATGTCACAGCCTGTATCAGCCCAACAATGTCAATAAAACTGAGCCTCTGTGGATTCATTACGAAATGTTGGTAGAAGTTTTGAGGGGATAGATAGAACTGTCAGCTGGCCATAGTTTGAGCACCAATGTTAGAGATTATCTTATTAAAAATGTCTCTATTTAAAAACAACTTTGTGTTCATTCAGCAGAAAAAAATGTTTCTTTATCTGTTCATCAAGTGAAACACACATTTAAATGTTTGTTTTTATCAACACCTCTGTGAGTGTGGGCCAAGTTTTTCTCTTGCCCATTTTCTGTCACAATATTTCCCATGTATACCGGGGCACCTGAGCTTCCTTTACAAGTAGCAGTGGTGTACCAAGTTATTCTAAATGGTAATTCCTGTTTCTGTAAATTATAATATGCTAGAAATCTCTTCAGGCCCTCGCTACCTTGCTTCTCACATAAGTTATAAATTACTCTAAGAGCAGATGCGCTGATGTTTGCTAATTCATTTTTACCTTTCACTTCAGTCTCTTTAACCATCCCGATGCTGATTTTCTTTGCCTTCCCATGAGGATGAGAGATAATTATGGCGTACTGTTGAGTCAATGTTCGTATCCTAGGAGGTATCCTCAACCAAGCATAATCTCTCTTACTGTCCAATACTTTGACCATCTCTAGTAACAGTTTGTCATGAACATAACATGAGAAAACAGAGTAATCAAACCTTGTGTCAGACAATTGCAAGGAGTTGCCCAGTTCTGTATATATGGGAGGTGAATTCTCATCATTGTAGAAAAAATCCACTCGTGTCATGGCTGCATCACAATCACTTTTAATCACATGTTTGTTAGTAATGATTCCAAGGCCCCCATAGACATTGTGGTTTCTTCCCAGCTTCTCCAAGAACTGGCAGTGAACGTCATCACAGATTTTACTTTTGTTCTTCTCCTGGTCCAAAATACATATACGGCCTGTAGCATTTCCATCTCGTTTTAGCCTGACAACAAATGGGGCTACATTCCTTAGCCAGATATATACAGCGATATGTTTGATGGGAGAAGGGAGATGCTCTAGAGAGAAATCATTGACAGCTATGTATTCATTGTGACGGTCATATTTGTCACAAAAATCATCTTCATCTAAATTAACTTCAATAGCATCTTCTGAAAGCAGGTCTGAAAAAAAAAAAAAAAAAAAAAAGAAAAATAATGTACAAAATTAAATTACTTAAGTAAAACTTGTTTTTATATAATATTTATTTCAAATAAATGTATGGGAGTCCAGAATGAAACCCATCTATATATATAATTCTCTTCATGCTCAAGAGTTTGGACACCACATAAAGGAAAGATCACTCTTTTATTTCTACAATTCATACTAGAGTTACCTTAGGAAAAAAATATGGGGGGGGGGGGGGGGGGGGAATACAAGTTGCATTCACCCATCACTAAATAGCAGGGCCGGACTTAACCATTGTGGGGCCCAATGCAAAACGGATTTCACTGGGCCCCGTTTGGGTAGGGATACAGATAATAAGTGAAAATTAAGAGTTTGCATTAGAAAATATATTCGTCTTTGCATTTTATTCATTCTTTACCATGCACAGAATTACTACACGAGCCTTGCGTGTAGCGAAGTCATACAGTAATTCATAAGAATTCTGTTTCCTACATAGATCACGCTCAATAGCAAGAATTACCAAATGTTTCAATCTATCTTTGAGAATTGTTGACCTCAAGTCATTCTTCAATAGTTTGAGGTGCAAGAAGCTTCTTTCACCAGATTTCACAATTACGTAATAATGCTGGGTTTTTTTATCACGCTTAGGATAGGAAATTTACAAAGTGAATGACAACCCAAAATGAAAATTTTTGTCTATATATATTTCAGGAGATTTGTACGTTTTCAAAAGATTTTAATAATTTCCGGAGATTTCCAGGCCTTTTTTGTATATTTTGCAATTTCAGGAGATTTCCAGGAGCTCCTGTTAATCAGGAGGCCACGGGAAATCTGTTATAAGTTATAAAATGTTTAATTTAATAATTTATACACATAGAATTAGTGCGAGTCCTATGAAAGTGCGGGGCCCACTGCGATCGTATAGGTTGCAGTGGCATATGGCGGTAAGCTATGCCGCCAGTCAACTAGTAGCATTAAATATGACATGTTTTGTACAGCTTAAGTTGAATCCCTAAAGTAGAGGTAAAATAGAAATTCTGTATAAAAAAAAAATATATATATATATTTATAAAGTGTTACTTTTTTAGACCTGGTTGCCTGGTGGTATGCACTTCAGAGTGTCATCATGAAGGAGTGTCCCAAACTTATAAAACAAAGCAATATGCCAAACCACCAGTATCTGAACAAATTTAGTAGTTGTGCAGTTGGATCTAGAGTTAGGGCCAAATTACTATTGCAGGTACAGAGAAGATAGATGCTTACTTTCTGTAGGTTGTTGATATAACTTTATACATTTATACATCCAAGACAACAATTGAAAAAATTATATCAGGATAATGAATACTGTTAATAATATTGGAATGTATAATTATCCTAATTGTTGAAGTCTTGAAAATACTCTTAAAATATTTAAATTATTGACAATGCATTTGACATAATGGTATAAACCGATCGGCTACCTAACAAGAAGCTTGAATTTAAATCCCCATGTGGGTAAGGTGATTAAAAGTGGAATTTGACAAGTTGAATTGTGTTAGCTGAGTACCCAAAGACAGCATGGAAACCTCACAGATCCCCCCCCCCCCCCCCAACAAAATTGGACCAGAGTACACTTTAATAGTTAAAAAAAAACAACCTTTAAACTTTAAAAATCTTCCCTAGTATTATGCAGCCAAGCTATTACATACCACAGTCTCCGAAGAACAATTATACATTAGACTCAATGACCACATGGTAAAGTCACTTCCCATGCCAAAATGCTCATATTCATAAATTATTCAAAATGGACTTTTTAAAAGATGTAGATAAAAACAAAAATCATTAAGAAAAATACTGCTTGCAAAACATGACAACTCTGACACCAAGATATGATGACTGTTAAATTGTACATCAGACTTAACAAAAAAAGTGAGTAACAACTTGTAAAACAGCCTAGAATTGATAAATTTTAAAGCTTATTACACAATTAGTTAGTTTTTCTAAATATATTTAGATATAGATGATTTACAAGTTCAAATTCCCCTTAAAACTATAAGCAGATTAAAGGGAATTTAAATGTTTCCATGGCCAACATTTTCTGAATATGTCATCCAGCCACAATAATGACCAATCACCTCTCCTAAGTTCATGAATCATGCAAACAAATAAAAAATAAAAAAAGTAAACCTGTAAATGTGGTTCTGTAAACCTCTTTGGTAAAATAATTCCATCCTAAACACACAAAAAATACTGTAGTCTTTTTTAACTTTATTTATTTAGCACCTGTATATTTACCTTCCAAAGAATATGAAGGATAAAGCTTTTGAAGAAATTTGAAGGAACTTTCTTGAAAGATCTGAGGAGGTTCCAACAGAAGATCATGACCTGATGCCACTAACTTAGGATGGCTGAATTGGGTGAGCAACAGAGGCCTTCTCTGTGTGGGAGCTGAAATTAAAAAAAAAAAGGCTGACATGCTAATTTTTTTAAGAACATGTACTTGCATTAGACCTATCATCACAATCTATATAATATATTAAAATTCCCTCCATTTTACACTGATGCTAAACATAGTATCATAGGAACATGGATATTTTTATTGTCCTTTAGACTTAGTTGAAGAATCTGCTTTCAGTTTTTTTTTTGTAAGTTAAACCTTCACCAAATAATGTCTAACTATGTATTACCACCCATAGTCAAGATTTTAAATAATATTGGGTCACTTCATTCTCCTATGCTAAACGCAGTTTTTGTGCTTTCCCTTTCATTAAATTAATTAAATTCATTGCCATTGGACACTGAGCACTTGTGTTAATTAAAAATTATTTAGATTGTATTATTACTATTAATAATTAATTTAATTAAACGAAGTAGATTCACTTCTGCCTCTGCAATATCATATAATATATGTATTTATAGTCTATTGCCTCATATTATAATAATTATTATAGAGTCTAGACTCTAATTATAGATCTACTCTCTGACTGAGTCAGTGAGTGAACTGGGTCTCTCTCTTAGTCTTATCACTCATTCAGGATGATTCACTCGAGTCAATCACTGGCACTGGCTGGCCCCTACTTACTAAACTTAGTCTTATGAAAAATATGGGGTGACTAACCTTTATTTATGTTTTCCATTTCATTAGACTCAAGATTCTATAGATCTAGATCTAGATATATACATAGATCTAGATTTCTAGCTCTAGATCTAGAAAGAATAGATCTATCTAACAGTAGTAAAAGCTGAGTAATGTTTACAAACAAGAAATCCCAGGAAATAGCATAGATCTAGACCACAGACCTATATATCTAGATTTATATAGATGTTAGGTCTCTGATGATATGTGTGTGTCAGTGAGCAATACTTTTATTATCACTAACCTGTACAGAAAAAAATCTGACAGTAAAGATCTCTACTCTAGACTCTAGATCTAGATCTAGTCTAGATTCTAAATAATAGATTGTGATTCTAGTAGATCTAGATTAAAATCTAATCTAGATTCTAGAGTCTATATAGATCTAGAATCTAGAAATGTACTAAATAGATCTATCTAGATCTATACTTTTATATTACTATATCATGGTAGATTCTTATACTTATACTTATACTTACTTATATCTGAACACCGACTTTGAACTAGAAAATTAAGAAAAGTCTGACTCTAGTCTCTATCTAGTAATCTACTCAACTTAACTAGATGTATATAGTACTAGGACTAGGCTAACTAGGCCTAGGGCGCTCTAAACTAGCAGATTCTTATTTTTCAACTTATCATCTTATTGTCAATAAAAATAGCTGTATAGTGTGTTTCTTTGTATTACCACTCATAGTAGTCATAGTCATACTAGTCATAGTGAATAGTGATAGTCAGGATTTTAAATTAAAATAAATTGGGTCACTTCATACTCCTACTCAGTTTTTGTGCTTTCCCCTTCATTGGTCATTGGACACTGTGAGCACTGTCACTGAACACCACTAGATTTGACTAGATCTATCATAATCTATGTAATTGCTAATAAATTATATCTGTTATATTTTTAATTAAAAATTATTTATTTTTGTATTAAAAGAACTAGAAGTAGATTCACTTCTGCAATATGTATTTATAGTCTATTGCCTCATTCTCTCTCTCTCTCTCTCTCTCTCTCAATCTCTAAGACAAGTATATATATAATATATATATATAATATATATATAGATCTATATATATATATTAATAATATATATATATAAATAGGCCTATGACTATGACCAGTACATAATAGGAAACCATACATTTGTTTAGCCTCATAAACAAAAAAAAATAAAATTGAAAAAAATGAAGCTTAATTCTTTCTCAATATTTATTTTTTATAGCCTTTTATAATATTTTATTATTACATAATATAGATCCAGAGTTTTCATATCATTAGAGCATGACTAGATCTATCACGAACAATTACATGATAGTGATACTACCGACACCGTCTAGCCGGTAGTGACCTTGTGACCTGATTACCGTAGCGATAGACAGCGCGGTGCTGCCACTTGCGTAACATTCTTTAAAAGGGTCCTTCGATGGGAAATTTTATATATATATATATATATAATTATATATATCGTTTATAGTTTATTTATTTAAATACCTTCTATAATATTTATTTATATAATCTATGTGTCGACAGACAGAAATAAATCTATATAGATTATAGATCTATAAATTAATTATTTTAATTTAATAAACATGATATTTTCAACTAGGCTACATGTATTCTCTCTCTCTCTTTCTTTTGATTCCCATCCATAAACCCTCTTCCTGTTTTCATAATGTGGATGTTTATTTTCTTACAACTTAACACCCCCCTCCCTCTCATAGATGCTTATAATTCTTTTCATAACTCTCTCCTCCCTTCCCTCCACTGCCTGTTTGATAGGTTGTGACACTACACGCTTAGTTTATACCTCTCCTCACTGCCAGCTCACCTGACGTGATCACCTGCTGTGGGCATGGTCCTGGCTTAAAATTAGCAGCCTGCACTTTTTCTTTCATTCATAAATTCTATATTATTCTAGATATCTCGATCTAGGTGGTGTCTATTCATTGAAATATTTCTTATTACGATTTTGCCATGTCCAATGAAGGAGAATGAGTTAAACTCATTATTATTCGTTGGGACAGCTCCTTTTTTAATTTTATATAACAGCTAACAGTATAAATGTTATTTGAATGTCTTTCTCAAGATGTTTGGAAGCTTATTTTGATATATATCCATCAGCCTATGATCAAACAGGCTCATAATATAGCCCTCATTCCTTATATGGGTGTGAATTGCCGGGGGAGGTTAAAACAATAGCTTTACATACATGGTTACAGAGAATCTAAAAAACTGCCATCTGCTTTGGAAAAGTGGAACAAAAATACCGAAACATTTTTAAAATTGACTTGCGCAGTCCCGAAAACTCGATTTTTACCCCAAACATAAAAACAAATGAATTACAAACAAAAACGACGCGTTCAATGAAGGAGAATTAAATGGGGTGTCCCAAATATAAGATATATATATAGTCTTTTATTATTATCTATAGACTATAGTACTAAAGCTATACTTATACCATTTTAATTTCGAACACTAGTGTCGCAGCCATATCAACATAAATTTTTTTTAAAAAAAAAGGAAATATATATTTTTATAATACAGCATTTATAGTAGAAACCTGTGAATCTATTATAGTAATTACATTAATTCATGAAAATTTAATTAGAAGCTACAATATATATTAGACTAAATAGAATTACATATTGTTTTGATATTAAAAAAATAAGTTATTCCAATGCATATAAGAAATTTAGGTCATAATATGATTATTATAGCATTATTAAAGCAGTTATTTATGCTATTGAACAAAAATATTTTATACCACAGCTGGGGTCGCTGCATTGTTGGGAATCGTTGTCGAGCTAAAAAGGATGAGAACCACTGGTTAAGATACAGATTCTTCGGAACTTCATTCACCTTTTCTCGTGTTACTGTATCTTTCAAAAATAAATAAATATTGCACAACCTTCTATAGATCTACTATCTAGGTATATATAGAATATACATCTAGTCCAGTCTAAACCACTGGATGCATATATAGTCACAGTATATAAACGGTAAAACTTTACATCAAAGGCATCTGGCTTTTCAGGTCAATTATTTGGCAATTATCTGCACATATGTTCACGTAGTGATGTGACCTTAACTGCGCATACGCAAGCACTGTGCTAGTAGAGCATACGCAGTCACTGTCTCTCTCCCCTTTTAGTAAATAGTAATTTGAATTTCTGGTTTAAATTGCTTAAAAAGGTTTTCAAGAAGATGCTCTTCAATTTCATATAGATCTATGTACATTTCCATCTCTTACAGAAACTTGTTCACATTCTACATAATAAGATAAGAGATAAGATAAAATAACTTTTATTGATCCAATCAAATGGAAATTCGGTTCGACTACAATTGACAACCTCAGCGTAACTACTGTAATAACAGTAGATGTTGGTACTTTCAGACCCATTTAAACTAAATTATGAGTGCGTCTGGTGTGAATGTACACTTTGGTTTCTTATAGTTATAATGTTTTTTGTTTGGTGTAATGCACAAATTGTAAGACAAATTTCCTTACGGATAATAAAGATTATTATTATTATTATTATTATTTGTCAAAAAGCAAAGATTAAAAACAATGGCTTTTCCAATGCTTGTAAAAACTGAACCGAGAATCAATTACTTTTGGTTCTACTTTTGCTTTTCTTTGCAAAATCTTGGCAAAAGTATAATTACTGTGTAATTTAGTAACAAAAAGTATTGAGTTCTAAAACAGTTTCATACTATTTAGGATATATATATTGATAATATATATATACGGATAAAATATAAATGTGCATTATTGGAATTTTAAAAAAAGACATTCTTTCAAAAGTTCAAAGACTTATTTTGAGCACACAAAAAAACAGGATGGTGACATAAGATTTTCAATCTATAGCCCTTTTAGCTTTTGAGATTTGATCAAAGTTTATGTGTTTGTGTAGTAAGGATAGCCATTCTAATTTTTTTTACTATTTATTATGTATTTTTTTTATTTATTATTTGTAAACAATTATTAAAATAATAATTTTTTTTTTAACTTTTCAGGCTACAGAATAGAATGTAAACAAAAGGACAAGCTTTTACATTTTTACTTGCTGAAAATGTTACGTTTGATAGTTGTATTGTCTTGGCTCTGTGTGTTATTAGCTGTGGGTAAAAAGCGGAATGTTCTCCTTTTTGTTGGTAATTTTCTTTGGTTAAAGTTAAACATCTTATTCACTTTGTAAAAAAAATGTCTTTAATGTATTTTTAAACTAAACAATAATTTAACCTGTACTACCGTATAAAATATTATTAATATCTTGTATCAATGGTGCATCCAGAATTTTGAGTGAGTGAGTAAATTTAAAAAAAAAAAAAGCGTATTTGTATTTTGCTAATTTTTGTTTATTTCTAAATTTCGTTGTTATCGAGCAGGTGATGATGCAGGATTTGAAACACAAGTTTACAATAACTCAGTTTGCAAAACACCAGGGTTGATGGCTCTAGCACAGAGAGGTATAATATACCAGAATGCTTTCACATCAGTTAGCAGTTGCTCACCTAGCAGGTATACAACTTGCTTTGGTATTCTACTACTTACATATAAACTACAAGGTCTGTGCTAGTCAGTTTTTGACTAAATGGTTTCATATGTGTGAAATGTTGAATGCAAAATGAGAAGAGAGGAATTTAATTTTTTTTAAAAATTGCTTTTGCTTATAACATGCTCTGTGCGCTATAGTCCAATCTTTTTTTGTGGACCAGTGGAAGCTGCCTTTAGGCACTCAGTCGGGTATCCAACTTGAGCTTGATAGATAGTTAAGCAGCTTTTGAAACTCAGCCTCACATCCCATAATGGCAGTGAGAATATAAGAAAGTAAAATTTCTAAAATTCCTAAGAACTTGCAGACACATTCTTTTCCTTCCCCCCAGCCTCTCTACAATCTAATTTGTCCTATATTGCCAGTATTTGTATTCTAATTCTAAAACCTTGTTGTTGTTTTTTTATTCCCTGCCATCTCAACTTTGATTGTTTAGAGTACTGATAATTTATATCTCTTTTTCTTCCTACACTATTGTAGGTCCAGCATTCTAACAGGACTCCCTCAGCACCAGAATGGAATGTTTGGCTTACACAATGGTGTACACAATTTCAATTCATTTGATGGTATTCAAAGTTTGCCTGTACTCCTTCAAAAAGCAGGGATAAGAACAGGTAATAGCATTTTGTAATTAAGAAATTTGATCATAAATGTTTTTAGTTTATGTCCTTGTGCCTGCATTAGTGCCAGGTAGCCTGTCATCAACTTTTAATAACCCTTTGAAGAATGAAATTTTTGTATACTCTTAAAGACGGCTTAGAAAACTGGAGCAGAAAGCTGTTCTATTGTTTGTTGTGTTGTTTAATCATGTTTGCTGTTGTTACAAATATTGTCTGTTTGTATATAAAATAAAATGGGATTTGAGTCTTTGTAATCACAACAAATTTCCGTAAGGATCAATAAAGCAGTCCTAGTCTTTTTCATCTCACTTGAGCAACTTAGTGGACCAGGTATTCAATTTGTTAAAGTACATGAAACAGATTTTTCTATGCACATTCTTCTTTTATTACTTCAAAAAGTTGTATGCCTCTTTCAGCAAGTTTCATTCTGAGCCTTGCTAGACTATTTGCTTTAGTCATACCCAATGCTACTAACTCATCAAAAAAAGTTCATTGCTAGCTGGACACATCTTGCCATGAAGCTATTGTAGCCATTCAATAAAAGACCAATGGCTAATTTTTTTTATTGCTCAATCATCTAGTCAATACTTTCTTACTAAAGAACTGTCAGTCATCTTTCAAGTCACTAAAAAGTTTGTGTTTTACTTTTCAGTTTCTAAATTGAACATATGAAATTAGTATAGTATACAGTACTTAGTATACAGTACTTAGTTGTTGTTTATTTTTTGTTTGCAGTACTTCAGTTTTGGAGAAAAAATTGCCAGAAATAAAAATCATAATTTGTATAATTTTGTGCTATCATGGTTTAAATTTACTTTTTTTTAATGGGTCAGGAATTATTGGTAAAAAACATGTAGGGCCTGAAAGTGTCTACACATTTGATTTTGCTGTCACTGAGGAGCAAGTTTCAGTGAATAAAGCTGGAAGAAATATCACATTTATGAAAGAAATGGTGGCACAGTTTTTCAGGAATGTCTCACAAGAGTAAGTGGAAATATAATTTGAACTTGTTAATTTATTTAAATTAATTGTATTTTTTTTCTTTTAACATTTACCATTAAGTTTAAAAAGCAAAAAAAAATGGGAAATTTTAAAAACTAGTTACCTGGACACGCTTTATGTGCAAAGTGCATTAGAAACTACATAGAAATCTCTAAACTAGATTTGATGCACATATTTTGAAAATATTTGAAAATTGCTTTCGATAACAACCATACTTTTTAGTATTATTTATTACCTAGCTTGATTTTTATGAGATTGTTTGAACAGAAATTCATATTATCACGTTTTTTAAAATTTAAATACAATTGACCTACATTATAAATCTATTTATTATCTTTCCATCCAGTCTGCCTTTCTTTCTGTACATAGCTTTCCATGACCCTCACCGATGTGGCAGCACCAATCCTGAGTTTGGTCAGTTCTGTGAGAAATATGGAAATGGTCAGGCTGGTATGGGAATCATTCCCGATTGGAAGCCTACTCTCTACAGCCCTGATGAAGTCATAGTTCCCTACTTTGTCCCTGACACGCCAGCAGCAAGACAGGACATTGCAGCTCAGTATACATCAGTGGATAGGATGGATCAAGGTATGTACAAGAAACTTCTTTTTTAAGATTTTGTCATATAATATACAAAGCTTCCAAAAGTCTAGTCTTCAAAGTCTTCAAAGTAGACTTTTTTTTTCTTTTGTTAACTTACATGTTTCTCAAATAGCTGATGATGTAGTTTTCATTATATCCGTTTTGAAGGTTAAGCGTATTTCAATAAGTTTTTAGACTTCAAAAATTCCAAAACCTTTCATTATCTGAAGTCATATTGAAAGAATTGTGTATTTTCAGTTAGAGAAATGATAAAAACTGGCAATGTACCAGTGAATATTCTTTTTTGTTGGAAGAAGAGAGAATAATACATTTGGCCTATATTTTCTTTTTGTGAAGGAAATGACTCGTCTATTTCTTAATAAAAATATCAACACATTTATTTAATGAATTTCTTTCTATTTACATTTAACTTAACTAGATTTTTTTTTTATTGTTTTATTTTGCATTTCTCAAGCTTAACACATTTTTCTTTTATATTATAGGAATTTGTAAGAATTTTTCAGGATCTACTTTATATTCTTCTTTTCCCAGGTATCCAATTGATAATGAAAGAGCTAGAAAATCAGGGTCATCTAAATGACACTCTGGTCATGTTTACCTCTGATAATGGAATTCCTTTTCCTAATGGACGCACCAATGTATACAACTCTGGCATTGCTGTTCCTTTCATTTTATCATCACCAGAAGATACTTCTAGTTGGGGAAAAGTGAGAGCAATGCATTTGTACATGTTAATGGACTACTTTCCTTTAGATATTGTACAAGCTAAAATATATAGATTTTGCACTTGTCTTAGATATATTATTTAAAGGTTGTTTTTTTTTTATATCTATATAAGTTTGGAATATACATTAGCATATTTTATTATTGTTTGTTCAGTCTTCTGTAGGGAGTCATCTATTTTTTTTTTAAAACGCTTTCCCTTCCACATCTTTATTCCTGTGTCTTAATTTCAAAGAAAACCATATTACGTAGAATATTTATTGATTATGAAATTTTATCTGTTTATTTTTAGCTTCTGTGTACTAATATTTGTGTGTTCTTTTTACTTCTAGACCAATGACAGTTTAATGACTCTGTTGGACGTTGTTCCTACCATACTAGACTGGTTTAACCTCTCATATCCTAACTACACACTTGAAGGGAATGCAGTCACATTGACTGGAACATCACTATTGCCAACTAATTCAACTTCTGATAATTTCACAACAGATGTAGACACTGGCAATATTTTGCAGGTTTGTTCTTTTTTTCTTTCAAGTGAAACGTAGGTAAAATCTAGATACTTCTTACAACCCTTGCCATCTATGGTGGCAGAGGGTTCAAAGCTAATCTTTTCCTATGCTTGATAGTTAATGAGTATGATTTATAGTTAACGAGGGTATTATGTGACAGAACAACGACCAACTGCCTTTACTTTTTCCATGTACTGAATAATTGGGTGAACTCAGGGGCATCCTAAAAATTTGAAATCAAATCCTAATCTTCACTGTGATTTGAACTCAAAACCCTTGTATCAGAAGTTAATACGCTTTACCATTCAGCCATGACACCCCTAATCTTAATAACATTGTTATTCATTTCAATTACTCTAAATATTTTTTTCAATGTTTCATTTCTCACCTAGAAAAATATTGTGCTGTGTTATTGTTCAATTACCAATTTAGATTCATCTCACATCTCTAACATTTTTCTCTTTATAATTATAGAAAAAATTAACTTCAAGATTAGAGAGAGACTTTGTCTTTGCCAGTCACAGTCTACATGAAATCACCATGTATTATCCAATGAGATCACTTCGTTCGTCCCAATTTCATCTCATTCACAACATAAATTTCAAAATGCCATTCCCTATCGACCAGGATTTTTTTGTTTCACCAACATTTCAAGACATTTTGAACAGGACGAGGTATAACTTGCCCCTACACTGGTTCAAGACACTCAAAGAGTATTACTACAGAGAGCAATGGGAGTTATATGATTTAGCCCAAGACCCAAAAGAGACAGTAAATGTAGCAAAGATGGAGCAGTACTCTATTGTTCTTACGACTCTGCAAATGTATCTAAATCAGTGGCTGAATGTCACCTCTGACCCTTGGATCTGTGCACCCGATGGTGTGTTGGAGTTCCAAGGAGTGTATAAGAACTCTCCTCAATGTCTCTCCCTAGAAAATCTGTTGGGTGATGGCGAGCTAGCTGTAATGCGCAGTAAAGGCATCAGCCTGATGAGGGATACAGCAGAAGAGCAAGTTGTTTTTTATCCTTCAGAGTATGTGTACATGAGATACACTGTCGCAGAAACACCGCACGTAGTCTACGTTCTCTGTGTCTGCAGTGCCTTGACAACTTTACTCCTAGTTCTTATTTACAAGAGGAAACAGAAATATTATTATTTGAACATTTTCTAATTAACTAGCAATTGATTAATTTTGATCAATTTTTTTCAATAATGTTTAAAAACCAACAATCAAATGGTTGATTTGGAGGACCACCACTTACCAGTCTTTCAGTTAGTTTTTAGTCAAATGTTCTTTTTTTTTTTAAATTGTTTTACAGACTTTTTCTTTAGATGTTATAATCTCTGATGGATCATTTTAATTACCTATTTTTCTCATTTTGTTATGTTATATTTTTGCTATAAATAGGTAAATAATCAGTCATTTGTTCCCATTGGTTGACCTAGATTTCTTCAAGATGACGTTTATCCTCACTTGAAACACACGTAAAATCCTTCACTTACAGTAGGGCTGCTGTCAAACATTTTGATTACTTTGTTAGCAAGTCAGTCGACTACCTGCTCTTTCTTTCATTATTTGTGATATTTTAGGATGTTTTTAAAAAATACTTTTATCAGCACATACTGTTTTAGCATTACATTTTTTTTCTTTATAGAGTGCCTTAGACCTTGCATATAAGTACATTATTTCAACGTTTGCCCTGAAATTATTTTAAGGCTTGACTCTTAAAAGTATCTATGAAATAACAAAACACATTAGTGTGTATAGTTCTGTTAGTATGTATAGTTCTGTTAGTATGTATAGTTCTATTAAGGAATCCTTAAAAGGGATTTTTTAAATTCAGATTTTTCTCAAAACTACTGCTACTACTGCCACTAATGATGTTGAATTTAAAAGTTTTTTAATAACTGACATTATTATTATTATTATTATAGCTTTTATATAGCGCTACTTTCATGCTTATAGCATGCTCAGAGCGCTTTGGTCCAATCTCATTTGTGGACCAGTGGGGGGGAGGGGGTATCTAGGAGTTGGATTTCCGTGCTGCCTTTAGGCGCTCAGTAAACGCAACTCTGCCCGAGTCGGGTGTCGAACCTCGAGCCCCCTTCTAGGTAGCCGAGACAAGCCAAGTTCAAGCGCACTTAGCCTCTCGACCACGCTTCCCACAACAATATTAAAGAATTTGCTTAAATTGACTCATTGATATAATGTATTATATTTCATATCCAAAGTCATAGTTTTGTGCATTTTTTAATTCTATTTTAAGTATTTCCATTTGTTCAAAATGGTTCTAAAGATTTTATCCTTTTTACAAGTGCTGAAAACCTTACTAACAGCTTGCAATCTTTAGAATCATGGGAAGCATAGTCTTGTTGGTAAAGTGTTATTGCTGGTTTGCTGTTGACTGCACATATCTCCATATGTTCATTGTTTCTCAATCTTTAGCTTGCAAACCTACCCTCCCCGATGAGAAATGGCATGTCCATGCCCTTCCATAGTCTGCTCAGGGTTCTAGAGAAGGGATAAAATTCCAAAGCCTTTGACAGTATTCTAAACTGGGGCTGCATAGCCATGGGAAATACTGCACTCCTCATTAATCTTCGAACTCAAAGACAAGCCTTAATAAACTGCAGAAATGCATTTTCAGGCATTTACGCTACTGTGCACTACCATCTAGTAAAAAGAGTGTAATTCAAATAATACAGTTAATGGAATTGCTCAATACAAAAAATGTAAAAGATTTGAGGCACTTGTAGTGCATGTACATTTGAAATTGGCTTTATTGTTGTATGATCATTTTTGTGTTTTGTAAAATGGTTTGTAGCAGGCCCACTGTTCTTATCTCACAAAAAAACAAGTACAATATGATAGTACAGCTCTAAGAGAGAAATTCTTCAGACATGAGGACTGTGGCTAGAATCAGATGGTTGGAAATGTTTTAAATTTCTTCTACATACCAAAGTTTGTTATTAAATACTATAAAAGGTTCTACTTATAAAGTAAAAAAATGTCCCTTAATTTAATAATCAATATTCTAAACATTAGTAGTAATATCTTTTTCACTTGAGCAATAATAAAATCTGGATCGATATTGCAATGCAATAGGAATCACCTTAGGTGCATGGGGAGTATGGTCCATAGGATGAGAATATTCTCATTAGTGGGACAATTTATTTTTCAATGCCACTAGCGAACTAAAATGAAAATCCTGGATTGCATAAATGATTATTCTGGCCTATTAGATACATACTGCCATTATAAAAAGAGAAGAACTATTACCATTACAACATGTTGTTTAGAAAACTTTTGTCAAATGAATGCCATCATAGTTCTTAACATAAATCATTGGAGCCTTTGAATAGTACTTTGTAGAAGCATTTCTTTAGAAAAATAAAGATTGATAGATATAAAAGTCTATCATATTTTGTTGAACGACTTGACATTATGAATGTTTTCATTTTGTAAATGTTTTTTTTTTTTTCAATTTGGAAGTCTTTTTGTTGTTTTTTTTCATTTATAAAATAAATATTGTATTGTTTTTTTTTTGTAGAATTATTATTCATCAAATATTATTTTATATACCAATTTTGCAATCTGCAGGTACATGTTTTAATGTAACTTTGGATAATTTTTTTACACATTGTATATATTATATATACTGTTTTAATTTTGTTTTTTTACAATATTAAATGAATATACAAATGATAATGACTTGTTTTTTCATGAAGATTATTTGAAATTACTTGAGCCTAACAGACAATTAAGGGAGGTAAGAGTAATGGTTTAATAAGGAGAATCAACTCAATACATTTTTCTAATTGTATGGTAGGAAGAAAAGTTATTGCTGATAGAGACTCTGACACTAAAACAAAGATATTAAAGCTTTGAATGTAATAACAATGGGTAATCTATTTTAAATATCTCTTCCATATTTAATGAGGTGTACCAAAACATGACAAAATTGATTCCTATGTCTTCATTCAATAGTTCATCTTGTAATCTGTATGCCACAAAATCATCTAATCAAACAACACCTGTAGTAGGAGCTGTGTTCAGGGAAGCCCTCTCAATGGAGGGGGGGGGGGGGTCAAGGAGTGTGAGATTGACATTCATGGCTGGGAAACACTAGCTCTTGATCGCTCCTCATGGCGTGGAGCCTTCAGTGTCGAAAGTCACAAGACAAGGAGAACAGTCAGTGTGAAAGAAATCAGTGTAAACAAAAGGCTGAGAGATGAACGCAGGCTTATCTGCAGTAGACCCAACTTACCCATGCCATGGATGTGGCCGGCTTCATAAGTCTTGGACTTAAAGCCATCTTCGAGTTATAGGCAATGAGAAATGTGCTCATTTTCAAGCATATAGGAGGGAGCTATATATTACCTTGAATACTGCACTATGGTGGAAAGTGAAGTGTTAGGCTATTGTGGGAAGATGGGCTTGTATCAACTATTGATAGATACTTAAGGATTATTAAGTATTATGGATATAAATGCTTCATACATGTATTAGATTTGTTTTAGCTCACTTTGGGGCCTATCAATGGAGAAACATAAAGAAATTGTATGGTTAGTCTATTACAAAAATAAGGTGTAACTGCAGTACGTGACATGACATGAAAAAATTTCTGAAAATGTTTGAACTTTTCTTTATTATATTTTATTGGGAACTCAGACAACAGATATATCAGCTAGTGTACATCAGTCTCTAGTTCATCTTATTGTACCAAGAACTCAACAAGTTTAAACATGGATTAATATGGTTTTTAAACTATTTTAAACAAATTACAAGCTTACATACACATATCCATTAATGGAATAAAGCAAAAATACGTTTTTCAAAAAGTCATGTTTTCAGTTAACATAACATTTTGAACATTACATTTGATTGTAAAACAAAGAGTAACTGGTATACAAGCCTTGTAAAAATATGGTTTGTGTTATCAATTCAAGCAATAAAAGGTACAGAGACAAGGGTTTGAACCAATAAACCCAGTCCCGGCTCCCATTGTATGAGAGTTGACAAAATCTCTTGAAAATACATGAGGCATAATTAATATAAGCCAATTAGACAGGGAGTGAGAGTTATCTGAACATCCCTAATGACATGGCTAACATAAACAAATATTCTATTACATTATCATAACATTATTTACACTAATTATTATTACTATAAATACAATGATAAGTATCCTCTTCACATTTGGAGAAACAATGTAATGAAAACATTGGAGTATCTTTCAAAAAAAAAAAGTGTTTTCTTAAATTTTTACACATTTTCATTTAGTGTTGTTAAAAATTAAAGTATTCAATACTAAAATACTAACACCAATAGAATAAAAACAAAATTATAAAAATAAATTCAACTTTTTTTCTCCTCACATATATAAATAAACATTACCTAGTCAGAAGTTTATAATTGCAATGTCTTCCATTTCAAAAATTAAGGATGAGTGCAGTGTTTCACAGGACTACACATTCCCAGTTGTGACCTGCATATTTATCCACATCTGATGTAGACAAAGCCAGTGTCTGCCAGGGGCCTATATTTTTTTTTATATTAAAGCAAAATGTGCCTTGTAATCCATGGTGTTTACTAGAAGTCATGATGTAATGCCTAACAATTCTGACCATATAAAGTTTTGACTAGGCAACAGTGATATAAATACAAAATTATCAAACTTAAATATCCATGCACACAAAAAATTTAAAGTATATATATTTTTCACTACTTCCTGTACAAATATAAACATATTCACATTTTTCTATGAAACTGGCAGAGATGAATGATGATTAAAAACATATAAAACAACTCAATGTTTCTTCACCCATTAAGGAAAACAGCAATACAGAAAATTTATAGTCATAATATCTTAATTAAATACAGCAGCAGGTCAAAGGAATTGCAAAGTCAGAAACGATAGTGTGTGAAGAAAAAGTAAAGAGTGTAGCATAATTAGAACAATGGGGGGGGGGGGGGGGGGGGTTAGGAAGGACAACTCCTGTAGCACACTGACAAAAACTGTTGGTTTTCATAATGCCATGAGGCAACCAGGGTGAGTGATAGGACTTTTACATCTCCTCTGAGCTTCTGGAGCTGGGAATACTCAAACAAGAGATACCTCACTGTTTTCTCTGACCACAGTGGTTACACTGGAAATCAAAGTAGATGCAGAATCTAGTGAAATAAGTGCCTACAGGCCAGTGTTCTTGACAATTATTGACTCGTCCAATCTATTTAGACCCTCCATGAACATATATTCTGCCAGACACTAAAGGTTTTTTTTTGAGTGACAAGAGAAACAAAAATAGATTATAGCAGTTAAGTAACAAATTCATTGACATCATAATAGGTGACCAGAGTTAATCAACCCATGTGCACAAAGCAATAAGATGTTTTCAATTATTTATCTTGTTCTATGCTAACAGCTATTACATGATTAAACCAGAGTAAGATTAAAAGGTTAAAACTTATATTCACCAAGCTAATCTTCATGTTAGCAATTAAATACCCTAGCCTTAAAATACTCAACTTAAAGTGCTTACGCATCATTTTTTGTATTTCATTGAATTTAAATTTTTATGTTTAATAAAGTGAATTTAAAAGAAATAAAAAATTAACACAATTTTTTAAATTAAAAACATTCAAAAAAGTAATTTCTAATTTTAAAAATTTTGGTCTTTGGCTCAATTGAAAAAAAAACATGAATTGCAAACTGATTCGACATTGATCAATCAATCTTGATAACAACATGAAGGAAAAAGATATTTGAGAATAAAGTGTAAAACAAAATAAGATAATTCAAGAGAGTTATTGATTAAGTGATGTTTTAGTATTTTGTTAATAGAATTTTTTGTGTTACTGTAAAATAAATAACAAGTATGATATTATATAAACAAATAACGTGCAAGACTTTAGGTTACAATGTGCTTATATTTAGACTATCTAATAAGAATTGCGTGTGCTCAAGACAAGAAAACATGATCAAAGATAAACAGAAGCTTATGTAGTCAAGTAAAATTACTCATGGCACAGTTTACAGAGAGACTGAAAAATATAATTAGATTGAATACACATAAATGTAACAAGCCTGGAGTTTCTTTAGGTCAGAGTTAGGGACAACTAGTTCTATACATTAGCTACACAAACAATATCTAATTTATACATTACTAACAATTCATCTTTTTCAATTCTATGCTTTATCCATGTAGCTGTTCAAGCTCATTTAGAGATTTAAACTCTAAAAAATCTACTAAATAATAGGTTTTCCAAGCTTCTGTACAATTTTTTAATGGAAATGTAAAATAAATAAACACATTGTTATGTGTATGCCTTATTAATTAGTGTGAGTGTATAACATAGAATTAACTGGCCTTGGCATCTGAATCACTAATTACTATCTACATGAAGTACGCCAAACATTTTACATCTGATATTAAATTTCTGAAAACTCATGTATAACAAAATAAAAAATATGCAGTCTAAATTTTAAAAGTAAATCATTTATCAGAAGTATAAGAAAAAAAAAATACTGAGCTCTATTACTTTTGTTAACTAGAGCAAAAATAGCTTAACTGTATTGAAGCTATTATTAATAGAATCTCTGTAGAAGTAAGGTATATGGAAAACATAAAAGTTGTAAATACAATTGTCTACCAAAGACAAGAATTAAAACTTTCAATAAATCATTTATATATATATATATAAAAGAAAACAAAACCCAGCTGCAGACAAATGTATTGTAATGAAGGATATCAAAAAGAGGCTTCTGAAAGATACATAGTATGAGTTCAATTATTTCAAAATGTTTTAATTGTTACAAGTAGTAATCAGACTAAAAATTAATGAGAATAGGATTTTAGGGATTTCTTGAAGAAGTTAAGAGATGAAAGTTCACCAAAAAAAACTTATACAACAATAGAAAAATATTTGCACTATAGTAATGTCTCAAATTGATTTTTTTAAGAATTTGGTTGCTCTTCAAGAGGAAATAAAAAGTATATATGAAGTATCTGATTTAGGCATGAATATTATAATATTTAATATCAGGTTTTTGCAAATGTTTTGGGAAAGTATTTGAAAGTGGAAGACAAATTAAAAAGGTATGCAGTGTAAGTACTATAAAGTCACAAATACACTGATCTAATTGATATATAAACGCTGTAGGCTACTCTTGTTATTTAAACCTAATCATAAATACAATAAGATTACCAATAACCTTTAAACTATCTCAATAACAAAAGTGACACTAAAACAAAACCTAGAACTCAAACTAAGCTCATCCCTTAGAACTGAACAGATACCACAAAGCCAATATTTTCTCAAAAAAAAAAAAAAATTAAGAATATTTAACAATTTTATTTTAATATTTTAAGAAATTCCTACACAAACTAAGTTTTAAAGTTATTTTTTTTTAAATATTTGTTTATTTCATAAACTGTGGGTGTAAATGAAGATGATAAAATAGAAGCATTTGTTGATAACTCATCCAAGTCCTGAAATGATGTTTTTATTTGAATTTACAATTGCTATTTAACTTTACAAATGAGAACTCTCAAAATCTGTGTGTGCATTACGTGATAGTAAAAATTCAATTATTCTTTCCATGTTCTAAATATTTACCAGTGCAATTTACATTAGAAATGATATATATAAGAAATGATAAGTCTTTTTATATAGTAAAAATAGTAGCTAGCAGAGGCCTTCTCTTTAGTTTTAATATAGTTCAAATGCAATGATACTGCCAATATCTATTAAATGACATTGAAGTTAAATATAAGACAACACACATGAGAAACTGTTAATATGGATGTAAAAAAATACATTCAAGCTGGCTCTATTAGCTTGATGAGCTACTTTTAGATTTGGTCTTATCAAATATGTTGCCATTTTGCTGCAAATCCTCAAAATTTAGACTAGGTAAATTTAGTTCTAGGATTGAAGATTGTTGATCTTGCTCTATATTTTGTGTGGCCTGTTCTGCCCTAAGGACAGGCTGATTTACCACTGTTCCAGAGTGAAATATTAATATTTTCCCATCAGGAAGTCTAATTAATTTAGCACTAGAAAGTTCATCAACAGTGATTATGGATTGTCCATTGTTGTACTTCTGGACAGAAGCCTGTGGCTGGGCAATAGTTTGAGGGCTGATTTTATTAATGTTCCTAGAATTTAAAGTTGTAATTTCATTGGAATCAATAACTGTCATGTATTTCTCATGACTCTCAGGAATGGCTTGTTGAGGCCTGCTGATTACATTTGTGTGACTGGTTGTCTCCATATAGTGGTTGGGTTGCCCAAGCTGCTGGTCTGTTATGGGATACTGTTTTTTAATCTGCTCTTGAAGCTGGTCTGACACACCAGGACCCAAAGCTAAAATAGCAGATGATAACACTCCCAGTTCAAATTCATGGATGGTAGCAGCATTTTCTTGAGAGTTTGTTATTTGAATATCAGATTCTGTTTGAGATTCAATCTCCTGTGAAACATATTGCACAGTTGCATTAGTGAAGTCAGAGATACTGTCAGGCAAGACAACCTCAGCCAAATCCTCTGTGTAAGAATATCCCTCTGGCAAAGATTGAACACTGCTGTTGAACCCAAGGGACTTCAAATTTTCAGTTTGGTTTTCAGAACCAAAGCTGCTATTTCTCAGAGATTCGTAAGGCTGGTTGAAATAATGACTATCATCTTTCGCAAAAAGTTGCTTGGCAATGACATCTTCACTGGGAATGTCAGGGTGTTCGAATGCTTTATTTAAAACACTGCTACTTCCAGGTTGCTCTGAAACAGGGACCCAATGTAACTTTTGACTTGGCAGTGTCTCTTGGGTATGAGGCTTAAATGAAACATCAGTAACATCATTGCACACTTGCACATCATCATCATCATCATCATCAATTACAACTGTTGGAAATGGAGTACTCCTTGTTATATTTGTTGGAATTTTAGATAAAGAAACTTGTATTGGATTTAATACAGGTGGCAGACTCTTTGAATTAAGTAGTATATGAGAGAGTTCTCTTGTCTCAGTTTGAGTTTGAAAAAATGTTGCTCCTTGAGGTCCTGGGGATCGAGATGGAGATCTGCTGGGGACAATATTCTTCTTACTGCAAACTTCATTCGGCAGAGGAGTTCCACTGAACAATGCAGTAGGTGCTGGATCATTAGGTTTAAAGGGCATTGGTGAAGAATGCTGATCAGAAGAGGAACTATCTGGTGTGTGAGGTGGGGTGTGCATCCTTGAGTCCACACGCGTTTCAATGTAGCCCACTTCTCTGAAATCATCTAAAGAACCTTCCTGGAAAAGCATTTCAATGTCAGGGGGAAGTGAACATCCTTTGTCCATGTGAATTTGAATGATTGTTTTGAACTCTTTAATTTTGTCCAGGAGTTTGATCTTCTCTTTAGAGAGGGTGCTGTTTTCACTTTCAAGCTCTGCATTTCTCTGTTTAAAATAGAAGTAATACAAGTTCAGGATTTTCAAAAACAATTTCTACAAAACTGTAAATGATGATACATGTTTCATATACAAAGGCATCACTAGGAACCACATTTTGGAATGAGAGAATAGGGTGAATCAAATAAAGAAAATATATGTAGTCCTGACCAGGGCAAGAACCATTAACCTTTCAGTAACACAGGAGCAGTAAATTAACCTACTTGACCATCCAGATTCTCAAAAAAGATTCTTGATGATCTGTAGTGTTTTGCCAGTTTGCTACTTTGCTACCCAGAAGTTGCAGAAGTCAACAGTCACATGACCCACCCAGTCCCACCCCCATCTGTCTTCACCAACAATGTTAACAGAGCTGATGCGAATAGTCATTAGACAAACAACAGCTCTATTTAATTAAATTTAATAACACTACAAGTAGAAGCTCAAGTGAGTAGGTAGCAATTAATCTGTAAACTTAAATACAAATGTGACTCTTAAGTGCGGAAACAATGAATGACAATACATGGTAAATGTATAAAAACTGCACCAAGGGACGAAATTTTTTTGTACTTACTAAAATTGTAATATAACAGTTAATTTCTATCTTTTTACTTAACATGGTAAAGTGGATCATAGTAAAAACTGGACAATCAATATTTACTTGTTTTAGTTCCTGGGCTTCTTTTTCTTTCTTTTCTCTGCACTTTTTGGCTGCATCTCTATTCTTTTTCTTCTTTTCTTGTTCTTCAGGACTCAGGTTTGACTGTTTAATAAAATGTATTATACATATAGAATTGTTTAAGAAGATGTTTCAGGCTTATATAGGCTGTTAAGACTAAGACTAAGACAGCTTTATTGATCCTTGTGGAAATTTGTTGTGATCACAAGGACTCTTTTCTCATATCAAGACCACACAACAGAAACATTCACATTAATAAAACAGACGTTTTATACAAAAAGGCTGTTTAAAAAGGTGTATAGACTGTTTAATAATATATATTATTAACAAATGTAAGTTGTTAAATTTATTTGCCGATTTTCTAATTGACAATATTTAGAATGTATTTCAAACAGGATAAATATTTTAACAAACATCTTGTTTGATTCTTTTTTTTCTCTTTTTTATACAAAACTAAGTAAAGTGTGTAAATGATAAAAGTGACTATGCTGGAGCTGAGGATGAGAATACAAATCTCAATGAATGCTGGGATTATAACTTCAAGATTATTAGCATGTCTATAGATGCTCTCTGATGGGTTTATAACCCAGACCATTCATCATAGAAGGCCTCAACACAGACCTGCAACATCACAACGTGTGGGCAGTTTAGACCAATAGCTCGTTACCACATTGTACAGACCTGTGACGTGGCAACGAGCTATTGGTCTAAACTGCCCACAGGTTGTGATGTTGCAGGGAATGTCAAAGTAATGGACTACTGTAACTGTGTAAGAAATTTAAGACATAAAAATAGACAAATCACTAAACATTCTAACAAGTTGTATATTATTCTTTGTTTGCATTCTAAAAAATAAATTCAATAGAGTCTCTTACATCATCTGTTTTCCTTTTTCTTCCCCTAGTGCTTGACTTGCCTTCCTCCATGGGGAATCTGTATGTGGAGAAAGACACAAAAATGTTAACCCAAAGAAAATATGACATCACCATCACATAAACATAACATGATAATAACACAAATAAAACTGGTTTGGAAATTAAAATCTACTTATATTTTTTTTAGAAATCATTCTCAGTTTTTCAGCTTTGTAGTAAATCTGAAGTGAAATTATGATGTGTCTGTGTTTTTATTTCCATATAGACTGAGATTTTAGGATGCATCTGAACTATTTGGTTTTATATTATCATCATGCACGCATTGATTGTTATAGGCTTATATATATCACTACGTTGATACCATATATGATGTTACCACTTAAATAAGAATTTTTTAATTTTTAAAGCCTTTTCTACCATTGGCTGTCTAGTTGGGGTGGCTGGGAGGTCATGTGGTATGCTCTTCAAACTGTCATCTTGGTAGTTCCCAGTTTAAACCCAGCCTGGCGTCTTAGGATATAATAAATTTCATTACTGAAGCAATGTTACAACTGAAACTTCAAATACAAGAAATCAGACATATATATGGTGGAAATTGTTAAGAAGAATGAACATGTGATACATTTTTAAGTGATCTCCATGGCATTACTTAGCAAGTATGAGGCTAAACATTAACCTTGGGAGAAGAGGACCTTATTATTTTGCGAATGATTTTTTATATGTAAGAGAATAAATTTCTCAATTCCTTTTGCCTAGTTAAACTTTTGGGGAGTTTTTGTGATATATGTGGAAACTATATTGATCATCTGTGCAATCCTCCAAATTTTAAAAACTCATAATGACATGATGATGATTGCCTACTTTTGAAAAAAAAAATACAGATTTAATTGTACAGTAGGAGCCTATTTTTAAGTTACATAATATGGAGTTTCAATAAATTTTCAAATGAGAAAATGTTGAGATTGGGCAACAGAAGTGTCAGAAGTAAAAAAAAAATATATATTCAAACAATTTAAGTTTCCAGTTTCTTTTCTAAATGTAAATTAAATGTAGAATCTTATTCTAGATCTATTATAAATATGCTCCTTCCCTAGTGTCTTATATTAGAGAATGGAATGCTAGACCTAGTACAAATTTGTAGAAATGCACCTTCTTCCCTATTATATATATATATAGTCACAATATAGTGACATCCTATACTCCTATAGTCTATATGGCACGGAATGGGTTGCCTGGATCATTATGATTATGTGAAAAGTAATGACTATGTTTGATAGATGCAATCAATCTATTCTATAGATCTACTATTTATACGCACTAAGTTATACTAGACTTGACTAGTACTAGTTATACATATAAATTATAATTATAGACGTCTAGTTAATATAGATTAAAATTATAGATATATTTATATTGATATATATTTATATAGATCTAGATTCTGGAATCCATCATTCTATGTCTATAGGCATAGGGCTCATAGGCAGTAGATCTATATATATTCTATACTAAGTCTAAGTTAAAGTGCTCTAAGTAGTATAGGTTTAGCCTAAGGCCGCCTTATTAGCCTTTTTTATAGGCTTAGGCAGGAGTCAAGATATCAAGTATAATCTAGATGTAAACAATTATTATTATTTAAAACAAAACTGTACTAGAATAACCTTAACAAAAGCGACCTAGATCTATATCTATTACAATGAAAATTATTAAAAATTAAATACTCCATACTCTAGTCTATAATCACTATAGAGTCTAATGGATTTATAGTATCTTTCTATTTTCGTTCAAAAATAGGATTTTCCCAAAAAACTATTTTAAGACCTTTTTTTTTTTTTTTTTTACAGCGTAGCACAATGGTGCTCAACTAATCTTACATATTACGGCCGGGAAGGGGGGTCATTTAAATATCTGGCATATATGTATTGGCCGATCCACACACACAAATAATATTGTAAATTGCACAAGCCGACACATGTGAAACACAAACACTCATAAACAAGCAATAAATAGTATACCAAATTTATTAACGCTCATATTGAGAACTATGGCTGCCTAGTCCTAGTCGTGTGGCATATTGTCTCGTGATATGTGGTCTGGAAAGTTCCGGGTTCAAACCTTTCCAGACGCTATCCCCAGCCATCCTGTGGGACTAGGTTTGTTTAAATGTTATAATATAACATAAGATAACAAAGTAGGAAAGGACCATGATATCAAATATGTTTCCCCCACTCCCATGAGCTGTACATGAGGTGGGCACAGGATGACATTTACCTTTTTTTTTAAAGGTACTATAAATTAACTAAATTATTTTCATTTCCACTTAAAGTTCCATCAATTTTTTTTCTATCATTTTTTTCTTTTGATTCGGGCAATATTGAAACCCACACTCATGTTATAAAGTGATTTAACAATAATTACAAAAACTAAATTAAAGACCAAAAATATATTATATAATGAAAAAAAAATCTCTTGTTCTATACATGAGAAAAACGTAGGACACAAACACACATAAAAAAAATAGATATGTATCATTCTTCTTTAAAGAAATAATACAATGAATATAAAAAATGTGATTAAAACATTTCACACGAAACGTCCCCTGTGCAAAATCGAACATTGCACCAAAATGGCTGCGCCAAAACAGTCGTGCCGAAACATCCTGCTTTGATCTGGGGCAATGCATTAGCCTTACTGAGGCGCTCATCTGGAAATGTTCATTAGACAATCAAGCCATTAGGGAAGCACAAAAAAAGATCCCCCTTGGAATGCCTGTACGACCAAGTCCATTGTAATGGCGGGGACAGAAGAAAGCAGCAGCAAACATATCACTATCCGCACACCGTTCTTCAAAAGGGCCGCTTTTATGGCAGACATCTGCATGGCTGATATAGTACAAAGAAGGATAATGGGGGATTTCACCGGTGTGCTTGGCCTTTGGCCTCGCTTCTAATCCAAGCATCATGGGACATGAGCCGTTGGTAATAAGGTTGTAATAATTTGCATCTGCCTGGAACTTTTCTAGGCAGATGGAGGCAAGCTTCCATTGGCCAAGAGTTTCATGAGTCTTAGACTCAACTGTTACATCAATTAAAAATAAGAATTACCTACTTATCTAATATGTGCATTTTTAATACGCAAGCTCTTACTAGCTCTCGCTAAAAATCAGACATTATAAGGTGACATTATTACCACAGTCTGGTTGCTTTTCACACCACTGCTTCATTTTCTACAACTGCTTCATTAAAACAAAATAAAGCAGCAATAAAAAAAAACAACACTAAACCATAATTGTTTACAATTACTATAACCTAAGAATATATTATACTCTGAAGGTACAAAGATAAAGGCAATAAAGGCACATTTCTTATTCCATATGTTAGTAAAAAAGTCTTACATGCGCTCATTCTTCCCCGGGTTGCCTGAATCAGTCAGGACTTAATACAATTTAGGTATGTTGTTACCATGCACGTCTAAATTGACACATGGATACGAATAATTATGAAAGAACGTCTGTAATTTAAATTATAGGATAAAACGAGACGAGGATATTTTTGTCAACATCTTATTAGTATAAATAAATATTGATGAACTTAATGTTGTTTTTAATTTTACTTGTGTGCACTTTAGCATATATATTGTGTGCTTTTGCCACATACATGTGATTTCATGTTGAATTATTTGTAATTGTATTGTATTTATACAATTTGAGAACTTTTAAAACGGATGCTCCTTTATTTAAACTTTCGTTGGTGTTGTAAAAGCTGGATTTCCCAAGAGCTAATTTTGGAAACAACTTTCGGTGTTCACCCTAATATTTAGTCATTAAAGTTTTTTCCATTTTTTGGTAATACCCGATTATTTCTTTGTCTTTAGCTTATGTATGTTCTCACTTTTAAATAATAATGAAATCCATATAGATATTAGTTCTAATTTTTAAAGAGTAAAATTTATAAATATTAAAATTTAAACAGGGCATAGTCATCGTGCTTCTAATGTCTGCATATAGATCTAGTAGACAAAAGTAGACTTATATATAGTCCGGCCTACTAATAATAAGGCTTAAATTGTCTTCGCAACTGGAGTCCGAAGAATACTCCGGAATGCAGTATTCATATATGGCTACACAGCCCCAGCTGTCATGGCCTTTTAAATTTCTGCAACAACCATTTGTAAGCCTTCGTGCTGGGATTAATATGTTGTAACACGGTCCAGGTATCTGGCAGTGTTCTGTAGGGTTTGCCTGTCTCCGTACAGGGCTTAAGACACACACCCCCCACATGCATCAGTTGTATCTGTTCCAAGACTAGTCGTATCTTCGAATGTGTTTCTGAGCACCCTGATGTCATTGAGGATGCGTTCTACTGTTTTCCGTGTGACAATGTCGACAGCTGGAATCGTGGTTCTCTTTGATCCTAGCGAAGTAGACTCCTATCAGACTGTCCCGCATGAAACCGTGTCAAAATTGCCCGATCCTTTCTGTCCAGCTGTCAGCATTCGTCCTTCGTGTTTGGGCGTTTGAAAGCCTTCCAGACTTCCCGTCTCATGCTAAAATGGTCCCAGCCATCGTACCACTTGGACTTAATCCATTCACAAATCCTATATTTTGCACTTTCGTATGTTTGCGGCTCCTCTGGCTGTCTGCCTTCTCGTTTCCTCTGACTCCACAATTAGGAAATCCATTGCATCAGCCTAGGTAAATTACGTTTACTTTCTAGTCGCTTCACACACGCCATTGTATTTTCCAGTGGGGTAGACACGTCTCTGAGCTTGCATGAGCTTTGAAGGCAGGAAAGTGAGTCTGTAAAGAGGATCACATTGGCCGGTGCCGAAGTTCCTTCCTCAATACATTGCTCTATATGCTGTAGAGCGGTTCTGATTCCTTCCATTTCCGCAACATAGTTGCTTCCGCCTGCGCATTGGCCTACCAGTTCATCGCTTTTCTGCAACAACCAATATGTTCTTAGATCAAACTTAATAGAGGCACACATTCACCATATTTCTCTTTTCTAGAGTCTTGATCATTACGAGGATGCACCAGACGAGGCAGCGGTCCAATCAGCCCTATTTCCTTCCTTTTTTTGGGAACATAAAATACGAAAAGTTTCTAGTGTGATCAGGTGATAAAAAAGGTGCGAGGCACATATAAATATCCAATATAGGCTAAATAATCAAAGACGAGATCATTTTATTTTTCTCCCACTAATTTTGCATCCCATTTTTCTAAACGGTTCCGTGTCTGAATGAACGTGCATGGTAGCCACACAGTTGAACAAATCTTATACTGCAAGGATCTAGGACTGATATATGTTTTATCGTATATTTATGCTAGCAGATATCCGTTCTTCGATACGTTCAAATAGTTGGAATATGTTGACTAGTTTGACGGGAACCTTTTTTTTTCGCCCAATAAGAAACTAAAAATATATGTGACTGACGAAAAACAGGCTAAGGGGCCTACATTGAGTTTCTTGACTCCGACTCAGTTGAAATCTTTGGACCATGTTGTATAGTTTGCAGTTTTGATGCTCATGTCATGGCTGTGAAACCTAAAAAGATATTGACTCTCAACTCCGCAAGGGACATTTAAGTGCAACACAGATTGTACCATGCCCCCCCCCCCCAATATCGACACTGTCATCTTTTTGCTGTTGTCGTCAAAAGACAGGGCCGGTCTTAGGCCACTGCAACCTATGAGGCTGCAGTGGGCCCCGTACTTTCATAGGCCCCGCGCGAATTCTACGTGTAAATTATTAAAGTAAACCATTTTAATTTATTATCAAAGGGTTTCTGCAATTCTCCTGCAATTGTAAAACATACGAAAAAGTGATAAAAATCTCCTGAAATTATTAAAATTTTCTGAAAACTGATGCAAATCTCCTTATAAACAGATACAATTGTCATTTCTGGGTGTCATTCAATATGGAAAATTATTTTAATAGTCACTGGCATACAAATATATATCTAAATCTATCTCGACCTCTAAAATAAAATCAAAAGCGATTCTTTACTAGTCGATAGTAAATCTGAAAGGCAGATCTGAATGTTTATCAGCTTTTTGCTACTATCTACTGTAGATATCACGTAAAGCTAATTTGACAGTGATTTTGTACTTAGTAAAGTATGAATAAAATGCAATGACGAATTTATTTTCTAATACTTATTATCCTTATAACAATGCATGATAGGCCCCGCGCAATCCGTTTCGCATAGGGCCCCGCAATCTGTAGGACCGGCCCTGTCAAAAGATCTCATTTATGTGAATTCCTAAATAATAGAACAAGAAAGCCAAGTGACCTAGTTACTAGATCTTTAATAGCATTAACTGATGAATGTTTTTTTTTTGTTTTGTTTTGTTTTTCGATAATTTTGCATTGAGCATCTTTCATACTTTAGCAAACATACTCAGTCCACGCTATGGTCCAATCTCTTTCGATTATCTGGAAGAAAGTTTCCACGCTCAGCAAATTTAACCCAGCATGAGTCTATAGATCCCTTGTGTTTTAGGCCCCTATGCCGTGTGTAAGACAGCTCAATAAATGTAAATAATCAATTATAATATGTTCATAAAACAATTAATCAAGTTTTTCCATTTTGTGTAAACAATCTTCTCAATCTGTTTTTTTTTTTTTAAGTATCTACTCGAAGATTCAGCAATTCACCTTATCAAACTACGAAAATTCAACTTGAATATTTAGTCTGTACACGTCTGAGTAAGTGTACGAAGCAGGACATTTCTCAACCATTACACCGCACTTAGTGTTCAGCTTGTTTAAATCCTCTGTTTCAATTATTACAAAGAGATCTATAATTTCCTTTGTGCTATTGTTTGTCATTATATTCCAAGGCCATTTAGATCTTCTTATCTAGAAGTAATTAAAGTATCTAAACCATAATAAATCAAAATAGAGTTCCCTTTAACTTCTTCAGTAATTGAGTTTGAGACTTTTGAAAAAATCTAGATTCTAGATCTAGATGTCTAGATCTAGATCACTCGATCTAATTAAGTAAATAATAACTTTTCCACCAAATATTTCTTAATTTTAAAAAAAGAAATGTTTATATTCTAACATACTCACAGGGTTAATGACAATCAGAAAAGAAACAATATATGGGATTTCTAAAAGACACCTTCTCCAGTAGTTTGTTTGATAACAGTGAAATAAACTATCGGAAATATTCAGAAGGGAATTTCCCTGGCTAAAAATAAACGAAATCAATGAAACGTTTTGTCAACTGCTATTCCATGAGTGTGAATTAAAACGTTTAGTTGCTTAGACTTGCAGAAATGACCGTCATTTAGATCTCGATCTTATCATCTAGATCAGCTTTTTAAACAGTCCTGCAAAAAGGTTAGTGGACTTTGAAACTAAAACAACCGAACTTAATGGAGGGAAAATGTTTTAATAGTAACAATGTATGAGCAAAGATTTTTTTTTTATTTCACCAGAGAATTCTTCGTTTTAGTCCTAACAAACAAAAAATTCAATGAATTCAGATCAAAACGAAATATAGAGTGCGTTCATATTCCAATAAATACTTTATTATTAGAACGTCACTTTTCGTTATCTTTAAACACTGACAAGGGCTCTTCACTACGGGAAGAAAGCTGCAACCTGAAAATGAAGGAAAATGCTTGGAGGAGTTGACGGCGCTTCAACAGACAACCTTGCTGGATGGATGCCTCTCTTATACTATACCTAGAAAGAACTTTTTTTGGTTATACAAAACAGTTTAAAATTATCTACAAAACACTTTTATAAAAAGACTTATCGTTTAGCAGGCTGGGGCGCCAACGATAAAAGTTTGAGAAGCACTGCTCGTTCGCCTCGAATGTCTCTCACACTTCAGGTACGCCTACCACTTCTAAATTGAATTTTATTTGACCTGCAATCTTTTTACTAGTAGAAATTGTACAAGATAGACTTAAGGAGAATGAGTTTATAAAGCTCAGAAATGCTGAAAAATGCTTGGCCCCTGGACCCAGGTGATATAAAAGCGCGCATTTACGTAGCGGTAAATGTACATTTTCTCCTTTAGGTGAAAGTCAAAGTTTGAATAAAACAGCTTAATGTTATACCGTTTCCGATTAAAAGTTTAACAAAGGAAACATGTTTAGGTGATCTTAATAAACATACATTGCGAAATATACAAAACAATTGAAAAAATGTCATAATCAATTAGATTTTAAAATAGAAGTGCCACTCAATTTACATTTGTGCAACAATTGATGAAAGTAGCTAATCATCTTACTGTATTGGCTCAACAAAAAGAATTAATGAGAGTTTTTATTGGGAAAAGTTTGGAGAGGGGTGACAACTTGAGCTAACTTAATTTTAGAATAAACCTTCTCTATTTAGGATCCCGCAACTCAAGTAAACAGAAGAAAAAAAAAACTAGAACAAATGCAAAATAGAGCAGTGAAATTTATAACAAATGAAAAATCCAATTTGATTAGAGTAACACCATTAGTGTAATCACTAAACTTAGAGATACTTCTGGACTGAAGAATAAAAAGTAAAGTAGGGCCTAGCTATAATACATAAAACACTAAACCATAACTTACAAATACAAAAACAAATGAAGTAGGCCTACTCAGAAAGACACAAGGATAGAGGCAAATTTCTTATTCCATACGCTAGAACAAATTCATACAAGTGCTCCTTCTTCTTCCCTAAGAGAATGCAATGGGTTACCTGAATTAGCCAGGAAAATCAACGACTTTGCAGAGTTTAAGTCATTGATTAACAATATGACTAGATTGACACATGAAATGGGTAGGATTGAACTATCCTCTTTCTGGAAGTAACGTCTGTAATATATAAGATAAGAAGAAGATACTGATAGTGGTCTTTACCAGAAAATAATATTTAAAAAAAAAAAAGAAAATCAATACTTCACTTTTCATTTCTCCACGCAAGTCAGAATTTGATGAATCTCATGCCACTTATCGATATTTTTTCTTTAATGAAAATGTTAAATAATTATTACTTGTATAAATTTAAAGTGCTTCATATGACATGGTCCAGGGTCGCAGAAACTCAGAAAGTCACTACAGAATTCGTGACCAGCTTACTTACTTCTAAGTTTGTAACTGATCAAGCGTTTAAAAATGTTAAGTATTGCAAGTCTATAAAATTGCATAGTTGGCAGCATAATTAAAACATCAATAGACCCACCTCATAGAAATAGATATGTGACCTACTTTTGTATTGGGAATTTCCACTAGAAACACGCATTCTAGACTAAAACCATAGACTAATTTAAGTGCTACTGAAGCACCTTATTCCAGTGCATAGATTAATGTCGTAAGCACTGCACGTAGATCTGTAGTAAGCTACATGCATGGGCGTAGCATGAAAAGTTTAGGTGCAACAGCTACTTTTGGTTTTCTAAAAGCAAACCATTTAATTTGTAAAATTAATTATGCAAGCGATTTTTTTCATAAAAATACACCAATTCTGAAACAATTACATAAATGTAGGGGAGGTAATGTTACAATATGTTAATAAAGAAAGATAATAATATGTGTATTTTTGTATCACAAAGTCGAATATATTTATAAAATGTACAAGAAATGTTCTCAACAAATATAAATATTAGTTAAAGGTGGGTTTTTTTGTCAACTAGCTGTTAAAATAGAAGAAAACATGTATGTTTGTATATAAAGGCTAAGAATGCACTTCGTATGTAAATATCACGCACATTTTTTAAAATGGACTTTCTATGCAGCGACTTTCGTGCAGTAGCGTAACAAGTAGTGGTACGATGTAGTACTAAATCACTTTCCTCAAAATTGTTTAAATAATCAGATTTTATTTATTTTTTGTTTAGTGCCCACATCAGGATAAAAGACGCTTATTTTTGTTCGTTTTGTTTGCCAGTCGGTCTGTCTGTCAATGTCAATCAATGTTTGCTCTTCTAACTTATATTACAATTAATTTTCATGCTTAAACGTTGCAAAATGTTTTTTAATGTGAATAGCATATAAATGCTAAATGAAAATCTCGATACTGGCTTATATTTCATGAACTATAAAGTTGTTCCGGATATTGTTTTATAAAAAATAAATTATGTCAAATGGTTGTTTGAAATCTCATAATTGACTAATATTACACTTGGTTGTATTCTTTGATAAAACGTCGGTGGTATAGCTAGCTACAATGTTGTCCATTTTTAAAGTAGAGAAAAAAAGCCATATTATGGCGCGCCTTTAAAAAAAAAAGATGAGCGTGAAATATCCAATTAATTAATGTAAGTACTAGATCAACGGCTTTTAATTAAATAGTTTCAGGTCATTTTAATTTCGTTTCTGTAACATTTCGTTCATATGTAACGCAACACGAGTGTCGGAAATTAAAATAACCTGCAGAACGAATTAGGTCTGGCATCACTGTTCAAGAACATTGACTTAAAAGAACTTGTACAGAAGGACATGTTTTGACATGCGATAACTTCACTTACCATAGATGTGATAAATTCTAAACTGACATTTTGTGTTAAAGCAAATCGCAATCGCCGAGTATGGCTTGAGGTGCCGTGTGATTTTAAAAAAAAACACTATTTCATGCATTTACTTGATTTACTTGATTTAGCCCTTTAGAGTCCAAGTGAAGCATAGGGCCGCATCAGTACTTCACCATCGTACACTGTTCACTGGTAATGTCACTCGGGTCCATGTCCATCTTGTTTTCTTTTCTTTCATTTATGTTGCTCTCTTTCAAGTTTACTTTGGTCTCACAGCCTTTATCTTCCCGTGTGCAACATTTTCCCTTATCCTCCAACACAGTCTACCCAATCCAGTTCCATTTGCATCATTTGATTTCCTGCTCTATTGGTGTTTGCTGGGTCTTTCCTAATGCAGGATATATGGTCTGCTTAGCCTAACTGTAGAAATATAAGCTTCTTTCTACGCAACTGACTAGGAAGGAATGCATTTTTGCCACACTTCTATGTTTATATTCTATAAGTCTATTTAAAATAAGGTTAAACTTAAATGAACCTAATCTTTGGCAAGTGTGCATAATTCCTTTTCTCATTAACCAGAAATAATTCAATACATATGGAGAGGACACATATAATTACGAATTGCCTTTAGACTATTTAGTTTTCAAACATAACTTTTTATAGATTTTATTGTTTGTTTTCTGATCCAATATTTTTCCCCCTTACCACGTGAACTAAATAGTGTAAAAAAGTGATTTCTATGTAATTTCATATCCCTGTGGATTATATAGAAGCTACTTTCTTGATAGCTTTACAAAGAAGATATACAATGAAATATTGGTTTTTATTCAAAACGTACAAGTTTAAACATTTTATTATTGTGTTTTAAATAGATAAATAATATATAATTTGTTTGTTAAACATTTTATAATATGTAATGTTAAAATAGAATTGAAATATATTATGATAATTTTTCTACTTACTTTAAATAAGAAATTTTTGGGACAAAAAACGCAAAAATTTGCTATTAAAATGTCCATAGAGTTCTCTATATCATTGTACTACGAAAATAATCTACCGAAAGGTCATCGTCAAAGGTTGATAACTGTTGGAAAAAGTTGTCATTTATTTTTAGTTTATATAAAAAAAAAATACTAGTTTTTCAATTTGTAATGTCAACTGCATAAAACATTATCTTTTCTTTTACTAAACTGTTTGAAATCAAATCTAATATTTTAATTTTTATAAGTTTTAGCATTTTGAATAAATATTGAAGTAATTTTTTGAAAAAAGTATAGACATAATTTATAGATTTATCTTTAAAAAGAAAATTCAATTCAAAGTATGTTTAAATAACCTAAATTTTACACTATTGAAATCGTTCCTGTAGTATGATATGATGAATGTTTACTTTTAGAGCTAAACGTACCTGGCTCAATGACTCATTGGCGCATTTTTTAATATTTTTTTTTTATGTGTGTAAAAAAATGAAAGTCTGTACAACGATAACCGAAAAAATACTAATTTTGTCTGAATAAATTTATATTCTTAGAGTAAGATGAAGAGAAACACAGACTTGTTACTTCAAGATGTTTATCTAGCTTTCTTTGTAATTATATTTATTCTGTATATTGAATGAAAATTTTGAAAACTAGTCTTATCTAACAACATGATCAAACCAGTTCTTAAAAAAAAAAAACCCACATATAAACGCCATTGTACAACAAATATAACACGGCGGCATTCTTGAATGAAAAAGTGAATAAAAAAACTGTTCCAGCAAGATGGCGCCTAAGTTGTAGTACAGTGTCATACTATGTGGAATATTTATAGGGGTGTAATAGGGGGGGGGGGGTCTATGTGATGTACACGGGGGTCTATGTGATGTACACGGGGGTCTATGTGATGTACACGGGGGTCTAGGATAGTGGGTCACATTTAAGCAGGTGGAGTCTTCAATTGTATTTCCCATTTATGGAATTAACTCATACACGCTTATGATTTGTACCTTAGTGAATCCATGAATTTTAGCCCTTATGAAAATGTTTTTGTGTTTTAAATGTGAACATCTTATTGAAATATCTTTATTGTGTCTAAACTAATATTAAACATATCTGAATTTAAAAAAGAAATGTAGACATTGCAGTGCTGATTATTTTTAATTCACTTCGTTCCTTCTGTTCATACGGGCCTAATTCTCTTTTATGCAACAAAGTTATAAGTTATGACGCCATGAAATCATCTAAGCTGGAGGAACATTCGAGATGATGAAACCTTGATAAATAAGATAAAGATTAGAAATACATAGGAACAATTAGTTCAGAAGAGACCTGCAATGGATAAAATGTTGGTTCGCGAGCTTCTTTCAATATCTCTACTTGAGCAAAATCAGTTTTAAAAAAAATGATTTAGCCAGCCATTTAAGAAGTTTTAAAAATTGTTTTACACAAACCTGCATCTGATATCGTACAAAGAATTCCTGTAAGCAAAAATACAGTTCAAAGACGAACTGGTGAATGGAGTTATGACATTGAAACAACGACACATTTCTCTTGCCAGGTTCTGAAGCAAATGTAAGTTTTAACATGAATCAAGAAATGCATTAGGAACTGTTCTTTGCTGAGAACGTGTATCAGTCGCTCCTTCACATTGGATTACGGTCTGGCTGTCAAAAGGCTTAAGTTTGACTTTTTTTTTTTCTCTTTTTAACACAGTTTCAGAATTCTTGCATATATTATCCTTCATGGCACATATCACTTGCTGGTCTCTTCTTTTTATCTACTCTACAACTAACACACTTCCGGTCATTCGCGTGTACGCTCTAACTGACACATGTCTGTCAAACTAGATTCTACGCACATACTGACATTCATACGTGACAATAATCAAGAGACAGACTTGTCGAAGATTTTTTATGAGATTAACTTGCAGTTACCAGGTGATAAAACTGTAAAATTAAAGTCTATAATCTCTGCATTTCTTGTGAGAATTTAATAAAATGAAGCAGAATACACAAATAAATACCTACGACTTAGAAATGAGTGGGGAAAATGGGGCACATCTGAAGTTGATGAATTTTTTTTAATGCATATGTAATCAGAGGGTTTACCAAAAAGTAAAAAACATGGCAAAGGGTCTACGTGACTAAAAATATTGAGAATCACTGCTCTAGAGGATAATAATTAAATAAATATTGAATTTCTTTGTTTAATAATGTGTGTGTGTCTATGTTAGTAGTAATATGGACGTTTAGAAGTTATATATATATGTGTGTGTCTATGTTAGTAGTAATATGGACGTTTAGAAGTTATAAGCTCTCGATGGTGGTCTGCTTGTGGTTTTCTTGTGCTATAAGTGTCAGGTTCAAAGGGGAATAAGCCAAAACATTTTTAAAGGGAGTTATCTAGTAAGTCAAAAAGAATAGAATTAAAACACGCAGTTATCTACCTTTGACTGCTTATGTTGCCAGCAACATGTGCAAAGTATCCAGTTTGTAATAATCTAACCGGCTGACGGCCTCGGGTACATCACATATTTTTTAAAAAAATCATACAATATAATCTAATTTAAGATATTTTAAAAATATTTTTATGGCAATGGTACGTTTATCAAATCCCTCTGTTTGGTTGCAGTACGCTAGGCCATCAGTCATCTGTGTGTGCTTGCAGTTCGTTAGTTGAGGCACTTTTTCAAAAATAGTTCACATTTTCTTATCCTTAAAAGTACAATAGGGGAAAAAAAAGTGCCAATATTCAAAAGTGCTAAACAATTATCAATTTCTATAAATGAGTTAATTTTTGATGTTATTATTGTGATTATAAAACAGGTTTCCAATTTTCTAGCTCCACCACTGGTCCACCAGGATTATCTTATCTTATATAATACAGACGTTACTTCAAAAATGAAGATGATTACGTCCTACGCGTCATGCATTTAGTCATGCATATTAACCAATGACTTAAATTCTGCCAAGTCACTGGTTTTCCTGGCTAGCTCAGGCAACCCATTCCATGCTCTAATAGCACTAGGGAAGAAGGAGTGTTTGTACAAATTTGTCCTAGCATATGGGACGAGGAATGTGCCTTTATCTTTGTGTCTTTCAGAGTATTTTATTAAATTTTGTTTTTGTATTTGAAGATTATGGTTCAGTGTTTTATGTATGATTGCTACTTTACTTTTGAGCCTTCTGTCCTGAAGGCTTTCTAAATTTAGTGATTTTACTAAAGGTGTTACTCTAGTCAAAGATTAAGATTCATTAAGGGTAACAAACATTCATTGTAGTGTTCTCTTAAGAGTGGCCACTGCCTGGAACAGTTCCGCCGTCTGACAAGTAAAGAAGGTCTTCCTAACACTGATCAAGGTCACGAAGATGTCTGCGAGGCCATTAGTCACCACACCTACGGCTGATATCACAATTGGAAAAAAAAAAATTACTTTCATTTAACTTTACGGGCGCTTCATATCAAAGCTAAGGTCCTTATATTTCGTTTTTTTAGTCACTTAATGCTGGTGAATTAATTTCACAACCTAGTAATGGTGAACTAGGTAGGCAGATTCAAACACAGCTGGACATCCTGCCATTACGTACTGAATTGTATTTCAGCGCTTTCGACTTTTGTTTACAGCAGTTTCAGGAGTATTATTATTATTATTTTAAGAGCTTATTATTATAATTATGGTATAATTATTTGTATTACTGTTCAGCTATTGTCTCCCATCGTACACTCCCCTAAACGGTCTCAAATTATGGCTCCTTCTGTCTCGGAAGACAATGGGTGCGCCCAGGTGATTCACTGGCTTTGGTTACGTATTGAGATGGGGCAGAATCTGGACTGTCTGATCAAGGCAATTCTGGAGCGGCAGAGTTTACACCAGTTTGTGCATGCATATGCATCTGTCCTAAGGCTAACTGACAGGGCAGCTTTCTTTTTCTTTCTCTTAGCTGACGAAGCTTCGTTTTCGTTTCTTTTGCACTCGGCGAAGTTCGTACCAGCACGTACAGTCTGTCTCCATGCTGTCCACTCTTGGGCTATCTCCTCCCACATACTTTGGTCAATGCCCGTGGTTCTCATGTCTCACTTGCAGACATCTCTGTAGGTTACAGAAGAAAAAAAAAAGCTTACAAAGGGAGAGAACTTCACGTTTACAGACATAAATAGCTCAATAATCTAAGATCTATTTCATTTTCAATATCAAACAGAATGAATTACTGCTAATTAAATAATTAACTGTTGGATTGTTGTTGTTTTATTGATCACGTTTTGTTAGGGACAATAACTATGTGCAAAGTTTCATCAACAAGAGCCGAGAGAAATGTACACACTTGATATCCACAGACAGACGGAGTGAGTAAGAACAAGTTAAACTAGCTCAAAGAAAGAAACCCCCCAGCTCTTCCAGTCCCTTGTATCCACCCCACCCACCAACCCACCCCCAGTCCATACCAAACCAACTCTTTCCTCAACCATTCCACTCGACTCAACGTGCGCAGCAATTACGCCTCTCGAAGGTAATCCGTTATAAAAGATCAGTTGCCTGGAGGCCTAGCGGACAAGTGACGCAGATTACATTGCCCTGACATCCACACGTCAATTTCAGCCTTTCTTTCAAGATTCTTTTTTTCTTGCTGGATAATAAAGATTATATCTTCTGCTCCAAACTCCCCCTAGCGGGTGATACAACCAACATTTGACGTTTGTTTTTTTTTTTAGGACAGCGAGATAGACGACCCCCCCCCCCTCCTTTTTTATTATTTTTTTTATTTTTTTATTCACCTTAATAAAGACACGCGGGGACTTGAAATTAGGTCAAATGGCGCATACCTGGGCGAGAAAGACACCTGCTCATGACGGACCTTCAGATGGAGGGGAGGGGAGAGATGGTAGAAAACAAATAAAGAGTGGCGCTGGTTGAGGGTGAAGAGTTGAGGTGGTGGAGGGAGGGTGAGCACGAGGGAGGGAAAATAACTTTACCAGTGTGTGTGTGTAAAGGAGCGAGTCTTTGATACATTGGGGTGTGTGGGGGGGGGGGGGAGGGCAAGAAAAGAAAGAGAGAGAGAGAGAGATGGAGTGAAAGAAAAGACACACCAAATGATTTGTTGTTTTTTTTCATTTCCAACAAGATGTTACTACGACAATACGGGGGCGGCCAGGGGGGTGGGGAGGCTGTAGTGGTTGTTTGTTGAGGGTGTTAGGGAGGGGGACCAGACTTACGCGGAATGTCTCAGTGCTCACCTGCCGATCAAGCTCCGAGCCTTTATATCGTGTGGTCTGACAATTTCTTGAACATTTCTACAAACCGTATTTGGCCACAGAAATCAAAAGAGTCAATTTAATAATCATTTTTTATACCCTTTATTCCCCTCTAGACACAGTGTCAGTGTCTTTAAAATAGGCATGAAGTGGGTCTGCGGTTCAGGTTTATACAGGCAAGTTGATTTCAGGACTGCTATGGACCAGACGAAGAGGAAAGTATCTATTATGTTATGCGCCGCCCATATCTACCTCTCCAGTCCACGAGTTAGTAATATTTGTATTGACTAGGGAATCTAAATAAGCAAAATAAAACTAAAAATACTTTTTTAAAAAAAGTGCTTATCTAATGAGAGGAACTCAACATTTACAACCATATATCCTAAAACTGTAGTGGGTTTTTTTTTTTTCTTTTATCGATATCAAACAGAATTAATTAATTACCAATATTAAATTAATTAATTGTTTTTTTTTTATTGATTAATGTTTTGTTTGGAACAACGAATAATTGTGCAAAATTTGAACTTGATCCGAGGATGGGAAGAGGGGGAAATAACGCGCTCGAAATTTGTAGAGACGGACAGACATAATGTATATAAGCTTTGTAAAAAGATCAAAACGTCTCTGTGTTACTGTTGTTACCGATCGTTGACTTGTACCACCAAACTGCTGGTAGACAACTAAACCGTTGTAAGCAAGAGTTCTGTGGTAAAATACGGTTTGTAGAAATGTTCAAGAAATAGACCACACGATGTGTAACTAATAAAACTTGAAATAACTTCCCCTTGTGAACAGTACTAAATATAACCTTATTTATAATATAAACAAAATCAACTTGAGATAAATGAAATAAATGTACTAGACTTTAATAAAAATAATATCTTTTAACAAACCCTAACTCACTACAATAATACAGCCTTTCAGTCTCACGTTCTGGAGTCGTCTGTCTTCACTAAGCCCAAGTGACGTCAATGTCACCTATCTTGCATTACAACCAATCGCTAACCTCTTCCCAACGTCACTATAGAAACACACACAAACACAAACTCCATAAGAGTTACTCAATGAACCTCACTGCGTGCTAAGTCTGTTCTCTTGTGTAGATTGCTATTTGTTATAAATGAAAGCAAGAGTTTCTGCAATCACAACAGATTTCTGGTGAGTATCAATAAAGCAGTTCTTAGTCTTAGTATTCATCCGTTTTGGGTGTGTGTGTGTGTGTGTGTTGTTATTGAATGTTGATATTTAAAATCCTGTATCATTTTTAAAATGTTAGTATTAATTAAAATCTTAATATCATTTGGAAGATGTTTTACTTTCGACTTTGTGACTAGACTATTTCAGTTTTTATCAAGAACACATTTCACATGGAAACAAACAAAAAAAAATATCAATAGCACAACATGCTTAGTTCTTAAATAAGTTATTGTTTAGTTTTGTACAAGAAACAAATAAATCAATCGACTTGATGACCTCCTTGCTCACCAATACATTCCTACTTCAGAGAAAACGATCACCAAGTCTCATTTCAAGTGATTCAATGGACACCTGGCAGAAATAACACTAGACCTAAAAGCCTATCTAAAATCCTTCATTGGGAAACTACTAGACATATAACTTTAAAACAGGCAGTAATACATCCACAGAACTATACTTAAACAAAGCAAAACAAGCACCATAAAGATGTCAACTAATTATTTACATTTTAAAGATGAATGCCCCAAGCCAGTATTTTCATTGTTTTTGTTACGTAAGTACGTTCTGTTAATGAGACGCGGAGTTTAAAATAAAAAAAACAACCTTCAAATATTAAGTAAAATCCTCTATAGATAATTTAAGACCAAATTTACTGCATTAATAAAACCGTATAAATTATAAGAGAAATGTATATTCTTTATTACCTGAAATATAAAAAAAATATACACATCAATAACAAAATCCACACACACAATTATACACTAACATATATGACAAGGTTACAAAGACAGTTTGTGTGGAAACACAAACTGAAAATTGGCCACCGAAGTGGTCCACCCAGGCAGGTAAAAAAAAAAGGCATGTTTCAATATTATCAGAACGTAGTTCTATCAAAGACAAATGACAGAGAAGAATGGAGAAAAAGGTTAACAGATCTTATGTGGTGCCACAGCGGTCAAGCAGACCAGGATAGGTGTAAGTGAATGTGAAGTTAGATAGGAACCTGGCCTAACTGATGACTTATAACGAATATCTAATTGATTTGTTTTGTAAAGGTTCAATCTTTTATTCCTCAAGAAAAAACATTTCATAAAATATTTTTTTTCTTTTCCATTCGTTGAGTGAATCATTGTAACTATAGTTCACGCAATAATATGAAAAACTACTTATTAATTGTTGTTTTAAATTATGTCCAACTTATATGCATACTAAATAGATTTTTTCTCTTTTAAAAAATAGCAAACATTTTTGTGTGTAAATATAGTACTTATTATAATAGGACTTACATAACTTAACAATACAAATGTAAAAAAAAAATTTTGATAAAAATCTGCAACCGCTGCATAATGTGTTAAAATTATGGTAAATGGTCACCTACCCTAATAAAGAGCCTCCCGTGTTTGTTACTATTAATAGTGATTAGTTGTAAAAGTGGTGTATTTTTATGAAAAAAATGCTTGCATACGTGATTTAAAAATTTAGATTTATCGCTTTCAGAAAAGAAAAAAATAGCCGTTGCATCACAACTTTGAATGGTCGAAAATATTATGATGTCGGATTTTCACTATCTTTTCTAGTTTACGAGATCTAATCGAGGCAGACGGACGGACAGACATTCCACACAAAACTAATAGCGTCCTTTCCCCTTTCGGTGGCCGCTAACAAACTCAATCACCATTAGATTTTTAGTCCTTTTAATACTAGAACTAAAACCAAGATAAAAATGGACTAATTGTTGTAATGTAATACATTCATTGTAACTTTTCAGAAGATAAAAATGACGCAAAATTTGTTACGCACGTGCACCTTGTTCCCTGTTACAAACACACACACGCACGCGCATTAACACAGATTTAAAGATGAATACAAACATTAGGATTACATGAGCTGCACGTGCAAAGGCATTGTGTTCAAAAATTCAAAATTGGTGGGAAAGTAGCGCGGGCTTTTTGAACTGTACGTCTGCCATTTCGATAATAATGCATTAGTTAGTCATAGGGGTTTTAGAAACCAAGGAAACCTTGACAGTGTTACTTTTAGTTGTTGAGATAGTTAAAACATTCTTGAATTGTTATGATATCAAATTAAGATGCAAAAGTAAGATAAACCTTTTGAAGGACAGACCTCACACGTTGAAATGTCTACATTCAGTGCGAAGTTTAGATTTCAAATTTAAAAAAAAAAACAGCACAAATATTCAAAGCACATCTCCAAGTCTGTAGTAGAAAGTAATGTTAAATGGCAGACTTACTATAGAGTAGGTCTCAGTACACTTACAAAACGTAAACATCCAAGATTTGGTTGATGCATTTTGATAATTCCCTTTCAATTCCCTTGCAATTTATGCCGCAGATGATGTAAAGGTCATCTGTTTCTGTGGCCCATGGTTAACGAGGGTCTCATGTGGCCAGCACAACGACCAACCGCCTTTACTTTCCTCCAACTAATGGCAGGTACCCAGTACAGCTTGATGGGCGATCGCCCCCCCCCCCCACTCGGCCGATCCCCCCCCCCCGAAGGGGGGGGGGGCGGACGAATTATAGTATAGCATTTACACAATTTGTATGCGAATTTATTACTTATGTTAGTAATATATACTAATTATTTATATTTCAACATATTTTTAGATTATTTCGCCCCCCCCCCTTCTAGTATTTTGGCCGATTTGGTAGGGTCGGGAGGGGGCGATGGCATCAATCCGCCCCCCCCCCCACCATAAACTTTCGAGTGGGGGGGGCGGTCCTATTTATTTGTAGAAATCACAGTTTGCTAACAGAATCAATTAAATATCTATATGATTAAAACTTGTTATTGGGTGGCTGCCTGGTCGTGCGGTTTGCTCGCTGGACTGTCGTTCGGATTTATCGACGGTCGAGGGTTCAAACCCTGCCCGCTCCCATCCCCCGTCGTCCTGCGGGAGGTTTGGACTAGGAAGTAAACTATCTTCAACTCTGAAGAAACATCTGAATTATGTAAAACATTTTACAAACAAACAAAACAAACATTGGTATTTTAACCGGTCTTTATATAATTTCGTTCACCTGTTGGCCGATTGGAAGGGGAAGAGAAAATACCTCCACCGCCCTTCCCATCTAAACCCTTTGAGTGGGGGGGGGGGCCGGTCCTACTTTTATGGAGAAATCATAGTATGTGAACAAAATTAGTCGAATATCTATATAATAAAAACAGGTGGAAGTGCGATACATGCAATCCCCTTCCCCCCATCGGACAAACCAATACTTTTTCTTTTTGTATTATAGTAAGAAATTACAAAATTAAAAAAATCTGTCACTAATATAATTTATATATGCTATAAAGTAAATTCTTATATCGAGTCACCCAACCCCTATTCTTTAATGCAAAATGCAATCAATAGCAGAAATAATAAAAAGGAGCGAGAATTAATAGTTTTCATTTTACCGCCCTTGCCCTTTCCAGACAGAGTTTGTTTAATTTGACATGAATTTATCATAACTATTTTAAAAAAGACTTTGCTTTGGAAAAGTTATAATTCAAACGAAATTTTTCAATATAACAGTGACGGTTGAGATGAGTTCAAAAGCCAGATAATCTTTTCCTAGTCGACTTTTTCCAACCTTTACTCTATCTCATATTTTTCTAGTTAAATAAATTTAGGACTATAACTCACAATGTATGCTAGAATTTTATTGAATATTATTAATCGAAAATTATTTTTTTTCGGCGGCGATCCTCAAAACCTTAATCTAAATATGTGGGGTATCTAATCTTTTCAAAGAACAAATCGGTTTTATTTGCAATGTATTAAGGGACTATAAATTCATATTAGAATATTTTTCTCATTATTCAAAAGGCACTTTATAATAGAATGAATAATGAGCTGTAGGGCACGAGAATGCGTTATTGCAGTGAAGAATGCCAGAAAACGCTTTTAGCGTCGAGGCTTCGCCCCGAACCCCACTGATAAATAATGAGCTGTAGATGTCAGAAGAATGCGTTTCTGCAGAGAAAAATGCAAGAAAAAGCTTTTGGGCGTCGGGGCTTCGCCCCGAACCCCACTGAAGAAGCTTACAGCGCGCTCCCAGACCCCCAAGCTTGCAAGAGAAAGACGTTTTTTTTTTGTTTTTTTTTCGCCGAAGATTGAGAAACAGTCTTATTTTATTGTCATATATCGAATATATATATATATATATATATATATATATATATATATATATATATATATATATATATATATATATATATATATATATATGCTGTACGGACGTTTATGCATAGGGTTAGGGTTTACTGGGCCTTAGGGTTAGGGTTTGGAAAAACATCGCCCCCCCCCCCACTCCAAAGTTCTGGATCCGCCAGTGGTGGTACATACCACAAGAAGCAATGACTGTGATACATAGCACAAGTAGTTATGATAATGGTACATAGCACAAGTAGCAGTGACAGTGTTACGTAACACATGTAGCTATGACAGTGGAACATAGCACTAATAGCAATGAAGTGGAACATAGCACAAGTAGCTATGACAGTGGTACATAGCACTAATAGCAATGAAGTGGAACATAGCACAAGTAGCTATGACAGTGGTACATAGCACTAATAGCAATGAAGCGGTACGTAGCACAAGAACAAAGTCAATGTACATAGAAAAAGTTTGCAATGATTGTGGTATGTACGTAGCACAAGTATTAATAACAATAGTACGTAGCACAAGTATTAATGACAATGATATGTAGCACAAGTATTAATGACACTAGTACGTAGCACAAGTCTTAATGACATGGTAGGCCTACGTAGCACAAGCATTAATGGCAATGTTACGTAGCCCAAGCAGCAATGACATTAGGGCTTAGGATAGGTAGCAACAAGAAGCTAGGTGATTGTATTGTAGCAAAGAATAAACAGCGAGACTGTAAGCTACGTCATCTTTTCGTTCCATTTCAGTAAGTAATAGTTGGCAGCACCAAGCGTTAAACTTTCCAATCTCTGAATGAAGAGCTTCAGTTACTATATGTTCTCATCTCTGAAGTAGAAAAATAAAACATGATCATACATATATAAATAAGTGAGGTTGTAATTAAACATAGGCTTGTAGATATATTGTTGCAACAAACAGTTGAGACAGACAGCTGATTCATGATCTGAGACACAGAGCTAAGACAACTGAGACAGTGATTTGAAAGTTACAATAATAATAATTAATACAATTTATAGAGCGCTGTCAACAATGAATTGAAGGAATCGTTGTTTGTTGGAGATCTATGGAAACTGAGTTTCAAACCTTTGGTCCGTGCACTGAGAAAGACTGCAAACTAACTTTTGAGGGAGAAGCAAAATGAGAGAACTGGGATATAGAGAAGCAGAAACATAGAGCTGGGTAAGACGAGACAACATATAGATGTGACATAGAACTAAGACATATAAGTGTGACATAGAACTAAGATATACAGATGTGACATAGAACTAAGACATAAGATGTGACATAGAACTAAGACATATAGATGTGACATAGAACAAAGACATACACATGAGACATAGAACTAAGACTTATAGATGTGACATAGAATTAAGACATACAAATGTGACATAGAACTAAGACATACAGATGTGGCATAGAACTAAGGAATATAGATGTGACATAGAACTAAGACATACAGGTGTGGCATAGAACTAAGACATACAGATGTGGCATAGAACTAAGGAATATAGATGTGACATAGAACTAAGACATACAGATGTGACATAGAACTAAGGAATATAGATGTGACATAGAACTAAGACATACAGATGTGACATAGAACTAAGGAATATAGATGTGACATAGAACTAAGACATACAAATATGACATAGAACTAAGACATTCAAATGAGACATAGAACTAAGGCATACAGATGTGTCATAGAACTAATACATACAAATGAGACATAGAACTAAAACATACAGATGTGACATAAAACTAAAACATACAGATGTGACATAAAACTAAGACATATAGATGTGACATGGAGCTAAGACATACAGATGTGACATGGAACTAAAACATACAAATGAGATATAGAACTAACTAAGACATACATATGTGATATAGAACTAATACAAAAAGATGTGACATAAAACTAAGATATACAGATGTGACATAAAACTAAGACATACAGTGATATTTTGATAGTTGACTAAGACATACATGTGAGACATCTCATGAGAATGAAGAGCTTCTCGACAGACACGCAGATAAACAACATTTAAAATTGCAATGTTATAAATATATAATTCACACATAAAAATACTTTAACAAAACAAAGCTTATACGAAGTGTAATTGTATCAATTACATTGTTCAGTCAAATAGTTAAATTTGTTAAAGATCTACAATCTAGACCAACAACAATAAATCTGTGCGATTAGAAATATTATTGTTTGTGTTAACCGCTTGTTGTGTGCACTGAAGCATGAAAACTCTAACCAAGACCTACTTTTAGATCACAGGACTACAAACTTCAGCCATTGAGTCTCGCTCGGCTCATTGCTTTAGACAGCTGAGCATTTTGTTTTCCATTTTGTGTTAGCTTTATACAACATTTTGAGACGACAATCGCGCCACTATTTTTTTATTTAATCTCCTCAGATTATAAACACTAAATCTACAACTTTATACAACATTTTGAAACGACAATCGCATACTATTCTTTTATTTAATCTCCTCAGATTATAAACACTAAATCTACAACTTTATATAACATTTTGAAACGACAATCGCGCCATTATTCTTTTATTTAATCTCCTCAGATTATAAACACTAAATCTACAACTTTATACAACATTTTGAAACGACAATCGCCCACTATTTTTTTATTTAATCTCCTCAGATTATAAACACTAAATCTACAACTTTATATAACATTTTGAAACGACAATCGCCCACTATTTTTTTATTTAATCTCCTCAGATTATAAACACTAAATCTACAACTTTATATAACATTTTGAAACGACAATCGCCCACTATTTTTTTATTTAATCTCCTCAGATTATAAACACTAAATCTACAACTTTATACAACATTTTGAAACGACAATCGCCCACTATTTTTTTATTTAATCTCCTCAGATTATAAACACTAAATCTACAACTTTATATAACATTTTGAAACGACAATCGCGCCATTATTCTTTTATTTAATCTCCTCAGATTATAAACACTAAATCTACAACTTTATACAACATTTTGAAACGACAATCGCATACTATTCTTTTATTTAATCTCCTCAGATAATAAACACTAAATCTACAACTTACAAAAAAAAAAATGTCAGTCGTCTGCATAAACTTGTTTTCATAATTCTCTCCTCTTGTGGCCTGTAGCGTCACGCTGAAACGTTCTTGAAGTCCCATTCTTTGACAAATTGAGAAGTTTTGTGACGTGTGTATGGGGATTTACATGGAGGGGAGGGTTCTTGTGTAACTCGTATTCATGTTTGTAGCATAATAATAATAATGCAAATTTATATTAAACAATACTTCAGTAGGGTCACAGACTTTACAGTTAAAACATCGTCTGGGCGTGTTCTTACGTGTCTATTATTTTGACACAAAATTGGTGTTAGAAGTGAGAACAAATAATTGTGAGAACATTCTCCTTGAATCTACAAATCTTAGTTTAGATCTAGTCTATATTTAGAACTAGTTTATATTTAGATCTAGTCTAGGTTTAGATATAGTCTATATTTAGATCTAGTCTAGGTTTAGATCTGATCTATATTTAGATCTAGTCTAGGCAGGGCCGGACTTAATGGAGAGCAGGAGGGGCTACAGCCCCGTGGACTCCACCAAAAAGGGGCCTCCTGAAAACAAATTAAAAAATATATCCGATTTTTGAGGGGTCAGAAACGTTTAATTTTTTTTTCGCATGTCTACGGCTGGCAAAAATGTAGTGATTTAGAAGTGAACGCTTCTATCATGCTTAGAATAAGTAAATACAACTCCGGATTTAAGACAAACTCATAAAATATACTTTTTTTTTTAAACTAAAATATTCATTTTAAATATTTTTTAAAAGGAAAGTGAAATTAAATGTACATGAAATCTATCTACTTCTGCAAAAATATAACATATTTTCGTTCATAAGTGGTTTTTATTCAAGCTTTCGAAAAATTGTAGGGGCCTCCACGTTCTTCAATCCGGCCCTCAGTGCAGGTTTAGAATTGGCCTATATAGTTGTATTTAATCTACGTTTCTCTTCACTTATTCGTAGACAATTGACTCTCTTGTTTCAATATCACCATTTAATGTTCAGATTCTGAGAACATATTGAACCACCGAAAACATCAGTGATTAGAACACATTTGTAGTTTACTGGGATCAGATATTGCTCGTCGAAATTCAAAATAGTTTCTACTAAATAGAAGAGGCTGAGCTTCAGCTAGGCTGCTGCGATTTTTCTTCTCTTTTTAAATGAGCAGCTGTAACATTACAAAGTAAATTAAACGACCCAACTTTACTTAAAGTCTATCAAAGTCTTAGGAAGGCCTACGCCTCGGACAAAGTTAATATGTCACAACATGTGCGATGTGTGGCTTGGAAGCCAAAACCCGCTTGGCTGTTGCTCCGCCACCTAACAAGGGGATCGACTTTGAATCCCGACTTGAGCAGCGTTTTTTATCTGAGAACCTAAAGGCAGCACGCAAACCTTCTCCGAGATACCCTACCCTACCCTCCCCCCCCCCCTCACAGTAGAGACTGGACCATAGCGTACTGAGAATGTTATAAGTATGAATGTTGCGCTATGCAAAAGCAAATGAATACAAAAAGATTATTTTATTTTTTATTATTTCTTATAAATATAGATTTTTGCTGCCGCGAAACCTTTCTGAAACATTATAGAATAATGTCAAGTTTTGACAACGTGGATAATCGAATTTCTATAATGATCAAATAATAAGCAATATTAATGTATTCAAAGCGTTTAGTTGAAATACTCTGAAGAAGGAAGTGGGCGTGTCCTCAATCTTGACAACATTTGAACATTAGCATATCTTCTCTGTTCATAGCACAAACTCCTTTATAAAGAAATATTGTAATTGAATATCGATGTATTGATTGCACATGTTTCTTTAATTAGCGACAATAAATTGTGTTTGAGGCGAACACATGAATTTAAAAAAAATCATTAAATAGAAGGACACATTGACGGACATTTAAATATGTTAACCCTTGGACACCTGAGTCAATACACTACTAAACAGAGCGTGCATTATTAATGAGCGCGCTCTAACACAAGGCGAACTTGAAAGAAAGAGCAATCAAATGACAGGCGAAGTTCTTTATTTACATCTCACGGGGAAGAACACCGCCCGTCGGCGGGAGGGTACGAGGTGGGGGCTAGGACAATGTCCTCAATGTCCTCAAAACACTATTGGCTAGTTCACGTTCTGCGACGACGACGCTCCCCCCCTTTTTTTTCCTCACCCTCCCTCGTGTACAAAACGTGATTCGCTCACGACACTCATAGAAGCACTCCCACACACACACAGATTTAAAAAAAAAAAAGGATCCCTCTCGTTCGACACAAAGAGCCCTACTTTAACTCTCTCCGACCCTGGGCATCTCTTTTTACTGTCGGGTGTGGTGGCGAAGTGGACGGGGCGGGAGGACGAGGGAGACAGTAGTGCAGAAAGACATTCCTGAGGTCATCCATGATATCATCAACAAGATGCTTTCCAGGGCGGCAACCAATGGCCACAGATGTAACCACATCACTGACTTAAGCAGGGTGCTAAAGAAAGACCACAAGTCAAAGAGATAAAACAGCGTCGTTCATTGGAAGGTTTACGGTCTTGGGAAAAAAAGATTTTAGAAATATGTTGCTTTCAAGTTGTCTCTATTTCTAAAATGTAACATTTAACTCTATCATCAACAGGGACGGATTTACACTTGATAAGGCCCTAAGCTATTTGTGATAAGGGGCCACTAGTAATTTTACTTATATCTTCAAAATGAATGGAAAGATTCCTTGGGGGCCTCTAGCAAGCTTTAACTTATGTTCCCTATAGGTAAATACAACAATGATCCTCATTGTATTTATAATGTTTAAATTAAGGCTTGAATGTTGTTATAACGTCATATAAATAAAAATATATCGTATTAAACAAACTTGATATTATTTTATTTAATATGTATCAGCAAGCATTTTTCATAGAAACATTCTCAAATAATTGTTTATTATTTACAGATTTTTTTACATCGCAGAGAGTCATATTATAGATTAATCGATGAACGCACAATACTTTCTAAAATGAAACGGACCACATTTCAGTTGTAAACGTGGCACTTTCAACTCTTCTTGAGAACCGCTGTGTGTTTGAGAGGCTAGGCGGTCGGCAACTGATCAAGTGGTAGCGTGAATTGAGTTTTAGCTCCTTGAGTTTATCTAGCCACCAGCAGGTCTCAGCTGGACAAGTCAAAGGGGGTCGTTGACATAAAACGTTCATCTCGTATTAAGTTCCCATTAGTTCACATACACACTGCCAGGTCTAGAACAAGAAAAAGGAGGGGAGTCAGAGACCAGAGACTTGTAGAAGTTCTGTTCCCACTCAGTTGGTGAAGTATTCTGTACTTCATCCCTAGTGCTATTAGAGCATGGAACGGGTGGCCTGAGTCAGCCTGGAAAACCAGTGACTTAGCAGAATTGAGGTCATTGGTTGATATGCATGACTAAATGCATGACGCGTAGGACGTAATCATCTTTTTTGAAGTAACGTCTGTATTATATAAGATAAGTACAGTAGTGTAGAACCAGGGATGCGCGAACCCTTGACGGGAACTCCTGAGTCATTTTGAGCAACGAATTAACTTCTTTTTATTTTCACTTCTTACTGAAATGTATTTCGAGGAGGATTCAGGAGTTTTATTGCATTTGTGATTCTCAATCTAATGCATCATTGCCATCGTGTGATGTGGGCAGGTTAAATTATTTGTTGATGTTTTTTTTTAATGCGTCATCCATTTATGACATCCTCGCGGTTGGCTGTGGATTCAAGTAGAAGCAATTAAATCTAGATCAATGTAACAGTCCCATGTGTATGTTAGCTCCATCTAGAAGTGACGCACATTAAATGTAAACACAATTCTATTACAAGAGGTTGTGTCTAAAAACAATTCTGAGATCCACTGTCCTCTAGTCAGAGTCGCACTTCCCCTGGCAACAATAACAGGTTGGAAAGAGACACTCGAGCAAGGTCGAATAACTCTTACAAAAGAAACTAAGAAGAGTTGTCTGTTACAGAGGTCATATTACACACTCTACTAAAGGAAGAGAACGACTTGAAATTGACCTCGACACTTCGGGTCATGAACTTTACTGGCGTTCAATGCTGACATGTTAGAAGGAAGTGATATAAGAGGCATGACCCTGTTAAGAAAAGCGGACATCTCCAAAAAAGGAAATAAATAGGAAAGAACAACACAGAACAGTGTTATGTTCTTTGACCTCGAACGCAACCTTTAAGTATTACGCCCTGTTGCCTTAAGTTATGGGCGAAGTAAGTCGGAGGAACCCTTGGTGGACCAAACGTGGGGACAGGGCTCAGGTTTGAGTTTGTTGGGTTTTTTTTTTAATCGATATTTTACTCAGTTTCAAATTGAAGAAGTTTCTAATGTTCTTTGATGACTATCAACATTGATCTGTCCTAATGGATTTCTAATGTATATATGGTCATCAGTCTGAAATGAAGTTTGTTAAAAAAAGAAAATCGGAGATCAGAACACGAGATAATGAACACAGACTTTACTTTTTAACAGATACTTTATACAGACAGACAGCCGGGTGGACGAATGGGTGTAAGAACGTAAGGAGATGGATAGATAGATAGATAGATAGATAGATAGATAGATAGATAGATAGATAGATAGATAAATAGATAGATAGATAGATAGATAGATAGATAGATAGATAGATAGATAGATAGATAGATAGATTGATATATAGATAGATAGAACGATAGGGAAAGATAGATAGACAAATAGATAGATGGATAGATAGATAGATAGATAGATAGATAGATAGATAGATAGATAGATAGATAGATAGATAGATTAATAGATAGATAGATAGAACGATAGAGAAAGATAGACAAATAGATAGATAGATAGATAGATAGAACGATAGGGAAAGATAGATAGACAAATAGATAGATGGATAGATAGATAGATAGATAGATAGATAGATAGATAGATAGATAGATAGATAGATAGATTGATAGATAGATAGATAGATAGATAGATAGATAGATAGATAGATAGATAGATTGATAGATAGATAGATAGATAGATAGATAGATAGATAGATTGATAGATAGATAGATAGATTGATAGATAGATAGATAGATAGATAGAACGATAGAGAAAGATAGACAAATAGATAGATAGATAGATAGATAGATAGATAGATAGATAGATAGATAGATAGATAGATAGATAGATAGATAGATAGATAGATAGATAGAGTGCTTTTTTTGTGATCATACGCACCGGTAAGGCGTACCGGCACCTTTTTCAATGTGTGGAAAAAAGTATTACTTTTCTTGTATTTTAACGTTTATAATTAATTCTTTAGTAGTTAAAATTTAGGCAATCCATCACTACGTACTGGCACCAGTTTTGTTCAAAAAAAAAAGCACTGGATAGATAGATGAATTAATAGATAAGTAGGTAGAGAGAGAGAGAGAGAGATTTGCGGACTTATATTAAAATGTAAAGATCTTATAAGCATATTAATCTGAATGTGTCAAAGTTTGACTGGTGGTCTACATTGAAAGCCCTTATTTGATACTTGGCATTAGTTTGTTTTTAGGTTCTTACATCGTAGCTTCTAAACGAATTCTTCTGTCTATGTTGAGTTCACCTGCAACGACCAGGTGAGAAGTGGACATTATGAGATTTGTATCAGATTAGAACTAAGTTAAACAAGTCACTAGTATCTTATAAACCAGTTACGAGCAAAATACGGCCCGCTGGCCGGAACGTGGTTCTATCCGGCCTGCTGAAATATCGGCACAAAGTGTAGAAAACAAGGTGACAATAGTATCTTTACCTAGGGCCCTCACTTTTTCTCTGATGGATTGGTACCTTTAACATTTGTACATTTATGAAATGGGACTTTGAATGTAGAGCCTACCAGGAGAAGTGAAGACGATGTTTAACAAAACAATATATAAACAGCATTATAAAACAAATACGACGGCATTCCTGGTTTAAATCGCACATAAAAGATTATTAAACTAAGCCTAGAGATTGGAGGATTTATAAGACTATTTACCAAAAAGAGACATGAAAATGAGTTTCTTGTTAAGCTAGCTACAATGCTGCTCATATTGTAAGTAGAGAAATGAAGCCATTTTCTGACGCGTACAAAAACAACTTCCAATGTGTTTCGAAATAAAATAGTTTCAGGTCAATTGAATTTCGTTAAGGAAAAGTGCAGTATTGACTTTGGTTCTGCAGATCCTGCTGTGACCTATATATCTTGTCACAATTGAGTTTGGCGTGAATGGAAGCACTGTCTGCTGTCTGCTGGGGATATTTCAGAATGGTCTTATTCACCATCAGTGTCTGTCTCCTGTGATTACTTTTTTAAAATAATAATTTTCAATTTAATTCGCACACAAAAATACACACACACACACACACAACGCGATTACTGAAGAGGAAAAAAAATATTTCCCTTTAGACAACCGTACTACTTTGGTCACAATGTTAGGAGTAAGATATGAACTGTATATCGTGAGAAAGAAACTGTAAAGGCCTTAAACTATTTGAGACCTCCAGTTGATCACATGGACAACAGGTGAAAATGGCGTGCCATTAGGTTGTATTCAAAATTACAATTCCTGTTACCCGAGCAAAGTGCAGACAAATAATTTTGACAGTTTAAAGAGTTGTCTAATTTTGGAATTATATGTAGATCATCTAAATTATACAAATCAAGATTTTGTTTAAATATCATCTCAAGGTGACAGTGTGATACTGTTGATCTATTTAACATATTTATTAGCAAGGTAAATGAGTTTATTTTGTTTCAATTGGCAAATTTGGATACGAAGTTTTCAGAAAAAAAATTTTTTTGCTTGCTTATTGACTACATGTATGCAAACCATGGAGAGGATAAAGTAAGAGGATGATCAGGGTTAATGATGTTGTTGGTGTCAGTAACTGAGGATGATCAGGGTTAATGATGTTGTTGGTGTCAGTAACTGAGGATGATCAGGGTTAATGATGTTGTTGGTGTCAGTAACTGAGGATGATCAGGGTTAATGATGTTGTTGGTGTCAGTAACTGAGGATGATCAGGGTTAATGATGTTGTTGGTGTCAGTAACTGAGGATGATCAGGGTTAATGATGTTGTTGGTGTCAGTAACTGAGGATGATCAGGGTTAATGATGTTGTTGGTGTCAGTAACTGAGGATGATCAGGGTTAATGATGTTGTTGGTGTCAGTAACTGAGGATGATCAGGGTTAATGATGTTGTTGGTATCAGTAACTGAGGATGATATCTATCTCGGCCTCTTTACAAAAAACAAAAGCGATATTTTGCTAGCTGATAGTAAATCTAAAGGCAGATCTGAATGTTTTAGCTAGAAAACTATCATCTACTGTATATGGCTCGTAAAGTTAACTTGACAGTGATTTTGTACTTTGTAAAGTATGAATATATGCAAATATGAATTTATTTTCTAATACCAAATCTTAATTTTCACATATTATCCCTACCCAGACTGGGCCCCGCGCAATTCGTTTCGCATAGGGCTCCGCAATCTGTAGGACCGGCCCTGGGGCCAAGTTGTACTACGATGTCCCTGTTTGCGCTTTCCTCGTAATGGCCTCCACGTCATCGCAACACTTATTATGCGTAATTCATTTTGTTGGAGAACATGTCCCGCAAACCTCATGCGACGCTCTGTCACAACCTTCTAAGGGGTCGACTCCCAGTTCGGCATAGGATTTCCTTGATTGAGACCCGATCTCTATAACTGACTCCTAAAATCCGTCTTAGCTATCTTTGTTGAGCCACATTTAGTGTTTTTCTATTTCGGCAGATGACTATTCACTGCACTTTATTAATGGAGCCCAGCCACTGGTAGTAATTTGTAACCTCTCTTGGCTACGCTCTTGGAATTAGGTGACTGTAGTTTGCTTTAGATTTTATATCGAAAAGGGAGGTTTTATCGTCAAAGTCATTTTAAGGGGATTTTAAACTACAAAAACTGTAGTTTTTAATTGAAAGCCCCTAAGCATCATGACGGAACGTGATTACAGAGTTTTAATCTTGACGTCCGATGTTTGAAACATTTTCTCATGGCTTATTTGGACATAAGTCTATCCCTGAGCAGTCATGCAGTCACAGACAATACAAACTATTCCGTAACGGCTTTACAGCAGTATTGAATTTAACAAACGTCTAACATTTCCAAACATCTACTGTTTGTTATCCTGACATGTTGGCCTGTTTCGTCAGTTCCAGATCACTGGTTCTTTTCGAATTCTGTCTATCAAAACATCTGACTTAGTGACGTCAGCTTGCATTTACAATGCAACAGTTCGTCGGGGTAAATTGTGTGTGTGTGCTTCAGAGAGACTTTCTCGGCTAAGGAACAGAAGTGTCCTTTGTTCGTCTGTTTGATTCCTGTCTAAACATATTTTCAGGTTACATTTCTTACATACGATTACTACTTCTAAATGTAGAAGATTTTTTTTTCTTCTTTTGAAGCATACATCATGTTTTTGTATACAGGTCATGTTCAAGGTTCGGATATCATTGGGCTTAGAAATGTGTTACATTTAAAGTGTTTTTCTTAGAACTATTTTTCTAACCACTGACATTGTTTTGTTGGATCATATAATTACATAACCAGGGTTCGTATTCGAAATGAAAAGACTTCATAGGTCTGCACTTTCAGAAGGATATCGTGTACGCTACAGTAGCCAACAAATTGTTCCACGAGATTTTCCAAGTTCCAACAAAAATCACGAGATGTAAAACCAGGTTTATTTCGTGACTCTGAGCAGCAGAGAGTTCTATGTCCATGTCTGCTACAGTTTAGAACACTGACGCCCAAAGTAATTTGACCCGGGGACTATTTTAATTTGCGACATTCGTGTCGCGGGCCACATAAATGAAAAGGTACAAAAACGAAATTCAATTGACCTGAAACAAGTTTATTTCGAAACCCTTGGGGCATCTAGTACTTACATTGATTAATGGGATAGTGGAAATGTATTTTTATTTATTTTTTTAAGCGTCGGAAAATAGCTTCATATCTCTACTTAAAATAAGAGCAACATTGTAGCTAGATTTACAACCGACTCATTCTCTTGTCTCTCTTCGGTAAATATCCTCATAAATCCTCCAATCTCTAGGCTTAGTTAAATAATCTTTTATTTGCGATTTAAATCGAGAATGCCGTCGTATTTGTTTTATAATGCCATTTATATATATATTTTTTTTAAACACAAACATTTATCCAATCTATCTTGGCTTTTACAACACTGGCAAGATGTTTCTTAATGCGTATTGAAATAAATAACAACAAATGTATGTTTTGTCCCTTAGCTAGCGCAATGTCTTCTTCATAACTCATTATTTATAGATAATAAACCCAGTGCACTGAACCAGTTATAAGTCCCCTCTAAGAATTCAAGTAATTTGGTTTAGAAACAAAATATTACGCACGTTTTCAATCTGTTTTGAAACACGTTATCATGTTCTAAAGATAGCGCTTACGTTTACATTGCTGACACTATAATTGTAGTATCTCTCCAAAATCTTATTACTCTCCTCCTAGGCTCCCTGTTACATTGTAAACGATATCCTGTTGATTTATCAAAGGAAGAGTATTTCATCAGTGCCGTTGAAATGCTGTTGACGTCTGCCAAATTTACATTTGCTAGTGAGAGTTGATTCAGAATTACAGATTGGTTGGTCGGGCTGTGCTGGCCACATGACACACTCAATATAAAAAATAATCTTGTGCTATAAACGGAAAAGCAGTGCTAAAATGTGGACACGATTATCAGAAAGTGTTAAAAATAGCTTACCAATATTTCTTTTATTTTGTACACCAACAGAAAACTAGCTATTTATAGTTTTTCAGCCATGAATAAAAATCTCTAATTGACTGGTGGCAGAAAAAAACAATAATAAAACTGTCTTTGTAAACTTAAACCGAACTCTCACAAAACCCAGCCATCATTAGAATTCTAAACTAAAACCCAGCCATTACTAGAATTCTAAACTAAAACCCAGCCATCACTTGAATTCTCAACAAAACCCAGTCCAAAAATAAGTTACCCAACTAACTTTAAACGGAGCTGATTAGCGCAATACAAACCCAAATGGTAACTCTAATGCTTCTGTTAAGCTTGACCTAACTAAAGCCTTAGATTTCAATCTTAAAACATTTGCCTCTAAGGCACTCTAAGGTCAAATCGGGATGTCTGTAATGTCCCCAGTTCTCTTAAATATCTTGTTAGAATCGTCTTTTGTTTAGTTGGCTTTTTTTTTTTTTTTTTTTTTTACATGTTTCGGATGTTCCCTCAGATTTTGAACATAATCCTAGCCCAAACCTCACGCAGGACGTCGGGGGATGGCAGTGGGCAGGGTTTGAACCCCGGGACCTTCGAGACCACTGAATGACAGTGCAGAGCGCATACCACAAGACTATGCAGCAATTATACGTGTTACTCAGACAATGTGTTCAAGAAAGTAAGTGATTGTAAACACCCAAACACACAAATACAAAGGTCCTTAAACACAGACACGCCCACATTTGAATTAGAAACAATATAAGTTGAATATAGTCTAGTTAATTATAGTGTATGTTTTAAAAACTTAGTTTTGTGTTTTGTAGACCTGCCAGAGCTGAATGAAAGTTAAATGATAAGTCCGACAGCTTGGAGAACAAACTAACTTTTTATATGTATTTGACTAGTGAATAAAATGTCAAGGCTTGTTATGGAGAGAGAGAGAGAGAGAGATAGAGAGTGTGTTTCTATGGTGACGATGGGAAGAGGTTAGCGATTGGTTGTGAATGATGCAAGATAGGTGACATTGTCGTAACTTGGTCTTTAGACAGACGACTCCAGAACACAGACTGAAAGGTTGTGTTATTGTAGTGAGTTAGATTTTGTTAAGAAATATTATTACGTAAGTGTACTACAGTTATTTTACCCCATTTCAACTTGATTCTATTTATATTATAAATAAAGTTATATTTAGCATTTGTTCACAAGGAAGTTATACAAGTTAGTTCAAGTTTTATTAGTTATATATTACTCCTACAACGGTTTTCATTGTCTACCAGCAGTTTGGTGTTACAAGACAATGCCCGGTAACAACAAGGCTGTTCAGTCTTCTAAATCTGTATTTCAGTTAGTGGTGAGGAAAGAGTTCGTTATTGCATTCTGATTAAAGTCTTTCAATTTAGCCTGACATCTAGATTCTGACACCTGGAATCTGGCATCTAGATTCTGACACCTAATTTTTGAAAACGATAATCTTATTGAGAAATTCTCGGATTGAGGATTTTATTTATAGAAAAGTACAGGCTATAATTATATCTTCCCCTGAAGGCCTTCGAGGGATGTAAAAAGTGAATGAAATTGGCTGCTAATGATCAAAACAAATTTTGTAATGAGTTTTTTTTTAAATATATTAACAAGAGTGTGTGGGTGGGCTGGAGAAGGAAAAGAGAGAGAGATAGAGAGAGAAAGTAGAGAAAGAGAGACTCATGTTTAGCAATCGATCCAGTGCTAGCTGGAAGCTCTAGCTGTGAAAACAGGATAATGATTTAAAAAATACAAGTTGGGATAGATCAGTTTTTGATGAGAGGTCATTGACCTTTGAATTGTAGAAAGAAAACAAAATTGGAAAAGAAAGGAACAAGAAAGTGTTTAGAGGAAGAACTGCCAGAGAGGGGCAGAGGTGGTAGAGAGGGCAGAGGTAGTAGAGAGGGCAGATGTACCAGAGAGAGCAGACAAGAGAGGGCAGAGGTAGTAGAGAGGGCAGATGTACCAGAGAGGGCAGAGGTACCAGAGAGGGAAAAGGTGGTAGAGACGCCAGACCAGAGAGGGCAGAAGTATCTGAGAGGATAGAGGTACCAGAGAAGAGGGCAGACCAGAGAGGGCAAAGGTGGTAGAGAGGGCAGACCAGAGAGGGCAGAGGTGGTAGAGACGGCAGACCAGAGAGGGCAGAGGTATCTGAGAGGACAGAGGTACCAAAAGGGCAGACCAGAGAGGTCAGAGGTGGTAGAGAGGGCAGACCAGAGAGGGCAGAGGTATCTGATAGGACAGAGGTACCAAAAGGGCAGACCAGAGAGGTCAGAGGTGGTAGATAGGTCAGAGAGGGCAGAGGTATCAGAGATGTCATAAGACTCCCTAAAGAAACTAATTCAACTTATACCACCTCATCTGTCAAGTACAATTTCTTTCCCTTGTTCGACACCAAATAAAATAATTAGTTACCAAAAGTTAATTAACTAATTGTTTAATTTTTGTTATTGATTCTTGTTTTGTCGGGTGCAAGAAAACGTGAAAATTTTCAGCTTGATCCGAGATTGGGTGTGGAAGAAATAACGATTAATTTTTATTTTTTCAACAGACAGACAGACAGACAGAGTGAGTTGTTATAAGATCATATATTTTCATGTCTATGGTTGCTCACCAATCACTTACCAAAATCTGAAAAATGATATTTCCGCCCATGCTTTTAGCCAGATTTTGAAAGAAAGATGTATACGATTTTAAAATGCTTTGCACCAGTTAAGTGCCAAAATGTTCAATTGTCTGAGAGTCTATATTTGTATCTCTCATTTCAAGTGATGACCCTGTGAATATTCCTGAAGTTCTCTTGTGATAGAAAAGTCCTTGTTACCATAGTTCTAAATAATAGCACGCTTACCTAGTGAAACTATGACACTGTGTTTAAATAGTACATAAATAGGGTCATAGTTCTTATATATACTTCGTATCTAGTCTTCAATACAATAGCAGTAGGAATATCAAATCAAGGTGTTGAGTATCAAGCGTGTTATTAAATTGTTCATGTTACCTTCTGTTGAGGCTATTTCGAGCCTCTAATTATTGTTGCCTTTAGAAAGATTGTCAACAATCGACAAGGAAACTTCGGCCTTGATATTTACCTACCCCGCCCCGGGCCTCTCTCCAGCCCGACCTCGTGGGCCGGCTTTGATCTGCATTGTTTCCGATAGATGGCGCTAGCAGTTTTTGTACTAGCCGGTATCAATCTGTTTGCAACGCTATTAATACAATAGGTAGGCGGCCGTAGGTTTCAGTTCATTGCTGGGTCAGCATCGATTGGTATGGCTTTGAATAGCTTTCATCTTCTTGACACATCAGTCGCGTTCACTCAAGCAAACACACATACATACTAACTTTGTTTTAAATTATTTTTTTCTGAGATCCAAGCATCTTATCTTAGCAACGTGGAATCAACAACTTTTTTTTTTTTTGAATCCCTCTTCTAGTTGTCACTTTGATGGATGCTGGGATAGAGAACCGTTCTCCTCCCCCACAATCATGCGCACATACATAGATAGTTATTAATAGTGTTCAAACATAAGTACAGATCAATACACTTGCTGCAGGCCCCCTCCTCTTCTATCTCCTTTTCGCTCGCACTCGCTGGTTGTTGTTTTTGTTTCGATTTAAGGACAACCTTGACCCGCTCTCCACCTGGTTATCCCAGAGAGTTATACAACAGATTGTGTGATGTTGTTGTACTGATATATACAGCCACATCACGCTATTCTGTGTTACAGCGTGGACTAGCATTAGCACGTCGATAACTAATGACTTCTTGGGCTAGATATAGAAATGATGTCTTTGTCAAAGTGTTGACAAACAGATTATTAGGAGGTACTTAACGGTTCCACTTTGAAGATGCGGTCTGTTGCACACTGATGCTGAAATATTTGATGTGTAGATATACCTCCACCCCCCAAAAAAAAAAATTGCTATAGCAACACAGCCGGTGTTAAACATGGCGCTCCAGTCGTGTCCCTTACATCTGTTGTGTTATATAACGAATAAATAAGAGGGGTAACTCCTCATAGCAACACTAGAATGCAATAGTTATTAAATGAAGAAAGTGAAACAACTATGATAAAATAGGTTCAAACGATGACTTGAACCACAGACCTCCAGCTTGACAACTACGCCTAACTATGTATCAAGTTTACTTCGGACTTGACCATCTAAATTCTGTTTTGTTTTAGATGTTTCGGATGTTCCTTGAGAGTTGGAAGACAAATCTACAAACCTCCCGTAGGACGACGGAGGATAGGAGCAGGCTGGATGTAAACCCGGGACCATCGAGAGACGACTGAACGACAATCCAGCGCGCATTTCGCACGACCAATCAGCCATTCATGTAAAAGAGTTTTTTCCGGTCTGTAAGAGTTAATTTTGTGTAAGAGTGTGCGCTTGTTTTCTTGTTTGTTGATTTACTTTTTGAATATGAAATTGTGACTCGTCTTCAAAATGAGGCCAGGTGTAAAGCGAGAAATCAAATATTCTAACCAATGAGATTTAGAAATTGTAAAGCATGTCTGACACGTCCAGTGGATGAATCTATATTTGTTATCGTGTCTTTTTTTTTTTTATTTGAAGTTTTATTCATTTTCAGCCTCCATCTTCCTCGTTATCATCTTGGAGCCGTTTGGGCGTGGCACGTAGATAATGTACAGAACACAAAACGTTTTATAAACAAGGTTACAAAGACAGTTTGTGTGGAAACACAAACTCAAAGTCTGCCCCCGAAGTGGTCCACCCAGCAGGTTTTAATATTTTCAGAAAGAACATAAGAATGAATTCTATCAAAGACAAATGACAGAGAAGAATGGAGAAAGAAGGTTGACAGATCCTGTGTGGTGCTCCAGATAGGTAAAAGTGAATGTGAAGTCAGATGTGAACGTGGCCTAACTGATGTCTTATAATGAATATCTAATTGATCTAATTGTTTTGTAAAGGATCAATTGCTTTCTTTCGGTATTTGCATTGCAGTTCATGCGATAATATGATAAACTACTTATTAATTGTTGTTTTAAATTATGCCCAACTTATATGCATACTAAATAGATTTTTTCTCTTTAAAAAAAGTAAACATTTAATTTCATGTAAATATAGTGGTTAGTATGACAGCACGTACGTAACGTAGCAATACAAATGTAAAAAAAATCTAAAACCATTTGCATAAATGTGTTAAAAATATGTGAAAAATTATAGGCCCCTATTATAGAACCTCCAATGTTTGTTACTATTAATAGTGAATAGTTGTAAAAGTCGTGTATCTTTATGAAAAAACTGCTTGCTTAAGAGATTTTAATAATTATATTTTTCGCTTTCAGAAAAGAAAAAGTAGCCGTTGCATCAGAACTTTGAATGGTCTGAAATATTATGACGTCGGATTTTCACTATCTTTTCTAGTTTACGAGATCTAAACGGGACGGACGGAGAAACAGGACGACGGACAGACATTCCACACAAAACTAATAGCGTTTTTTCCCCTTTCGGGGGCCGCTAAAAAAGTAAAAAAAAAAGTGTAATTTTAAAAGTCAATTTTTTCATTGTGAAGCTGATGCCCTTGTAGATGAGCGATGCCCTTGTAGATGAGCGATGCCCTTGCTCTCAATGCATGATAGATAAATAGAAGGAACGTTTTATATCCCACTCCAAATCCACCTCCCACCAGTTCCGAAATAAATCATGGCTACGACCATGTATAAATCTATTCAGAATATATGAATTTCTAGATTGGTGATATAGATTCAGACTTTGAAACATGCAAAGACAGTAATCTAGTCTAGAATACCCCCCCCCCCACCCCCCTTTTTTTAATTTTAGAAAAATTTTTTTTTGACTATTTCAAGAACGGAAATTGCGAATCAAAGATGGCTTCCTGGTCGTGTAGTATGTGCTCGAGACTGTCGTTTTGATGGTCCCAGGTTTGAATCCCTCCCTTCGCCATCTCCCGCCAGCCATGTGAGCAGACAGAGCTAGGATGTAATAATCTTCAGTTCTGGAGGAACATCCGTCGCATGTAAAACATACAAACTAGGAAAGTTCAGATTCCAACCTGACACCACGCTATTGACACCCCCCTCCCCCCATCAAGGCATGTGTTCTCAGCACCTTACTGTACGGCAGTGAGTCGTGGACTATCAACTGTACGGCAGTGAGTCGTGGACTACCAACTGTACGGCAGTGAGTAGCGGACTATCAACTGTACGGCAGTGAGTCGTGGACTATCAACTGTACGGCAGTGAGTCGTGGACTATCAACTGTACGGCAGTGAGTCGTGGACTACCAACTGTACGGCAGTGAGTCGTGGACTATCAACTGTACGGGAGTGAGTCGTGGACTATCAACTGTACGGCAGTGAGTAGCGGACTATCAACTGTACGGCAGTGAGTCGTGGACTATCAACTGTACGGCAGTGAGTAGCGGACTACCAACTGTACGGCAGTGAGTCGTGGACTATCAACTGTACGGCAGTGAGTAGCGGACTATCAACTGTACGGCAGTGAGTCGTGGACTATCAACTGTACGGCAGTGAGTCGTGGACTATCAACTGTACGGCAGTGAGTCGTGGACTATCAACTGTACGGCAGTGAGTAGCGGACTATCAACTGTACGGCAGTGAGTCGTGGACTACCAACTGTACGGCAGTGAGTCGTGGACTATCAACTGTACGGCAGTGAGTCGTGGACTATCAACTGTACGGCAGTGAGTCGTGGACTATCAACTGTACGGCAGTGAGTCGTGGACTATCAACTGTACGGCAGTGAGTCGTGGACTATCAACTGTACGGCAGTGAGTCGTGGACTACATACTGTACGGCAGTGAGTCGTGGACTACATACTGTACGGCAGTGAGTCGTGGACTATCAACTGTACGGCAGTGAGTCGTGGACTACATACTGTACGGCAGTGAGTCGTGGACTATCAACTGTACGGCAGTGAGTCGTGGACTATCAACTGTACGGCAGTGAGTCGTGGACTACATACTGTACGGCAGTGAGTCGTGGACTACATACTGTACGGCAGTGAGTCGTGGACTATCAACTGTACGGCAGTGAGTCGTGGACTACATACTGTACGGCAGTGAGTCGTGGACTATCAACTGTACGGCAGTGAGTCGTGGACTATCAACTGTACGGCAGTGAGTCGTGGACTATCAACTGTACGGCAGTGAGTCGTGGACTATCAACTGTACGGCAGTGAGTCCTGGACTATCAACTGTACGGCAGTGAGTCGTGGACTATCAACTGTACGGCAGTGAGTAGCGGACTACCAACTGTACGGCAGTGAGTCGTGGACTATCAACTGTACGGCAGTGAGTCGTGGACTATCAACTGTACGGCAGTGAGTCGTGGACTATCAACTGTACGGCAGTGAGTCGTGGACTATCAACTGTACGGCAGTGAGTCGTGGACTATCAACTGTACGGCAGTGAGTAGCGGACTATCAACTGTACGGCAGTGAGTAGCGGACTACCAACTGTACGGCAGTGAGTCGTGGACTATCAACTGTACGGCAGTGAGTCGTGGACTACCAACTGTACGGGAGTGAGTCGTGGACTATCAACTGTACGGCAGTGAGTCGTGGACTACATACTGTACGGCAGTGAGTCGTGGACTATCAACTGTACGGCAGTGAGTCGTGGACTACATACTGTACGGCAGTGAGTCGTGGACTATCAACTGTACGGCAGTGAGTCGTGGACTATCAACTGTACGGCAGTGAGTCGTGGACTACCAACTGTACGGCAGTGAGTCGTGGACTATCAACTGTACGGCAGTGAGTCGTGGACTACATACTGTACGGCAGTGAGTCGTGGACTATCAACTGTACGGCAGTGAGTCGTGGACTATCAACTGTACGGCAGTGAGTCGTGGACTATCAACTGTACGGCAGTGAGTCGTGGACTATCAACTGTACGGCAGTGAGTCGTGGACTACATACTGTACGGCAGTGAGTCGTGGACTATCAACTGTACGGCAGTGAGTCGTGGACTATCAACTGTACGGCAGTGAGTCGTGGACTATCAACTGTACGGCAGTGAGTCGTGGACTATCAACTGTACGGCAGTGAGTCGTGGACTACATACTGTACGGCAGTGAGTCGTGGACTATCAACTGTACGGCAGTGAGTCGTGGACTACATACTGTACGGCAGTGAGTCGTGGACTACATACTGTACGGCAGTGAGTCGTGGACTATCAACTGTACGGCAGTGAGTCGTGGACTATCAACTGTACGGCAGTGAGTCGTGGACTATCAACTGTACGGCAGTGAGTCGTGGACTATCAACTGTACGGCAGTGAGTCGTGGACTATCAACTGTACGGCAGTGAGTCGTGGACTATCAACTGTACGGCAGTGAGTCGTGGACTACATACTGTACGGCAGTGAGTCGTGGACTATCAACTGTACGGCAGTGAGTCGTGGACTATCAACTGTACGGCAGTGAGTCGTGGACTACATACTGTACGGCAGTGAGTCGTGGACTATCAACTGTACGGCAGTGAGTCGTGGACTATCAACTGTACGGCAGTGAGTCGTGGACTATCAACTATAAGGCAGTGAGTCGTGGACTATCAACTGTACGGCAGTGAGTCGTGGACTATCAACTGTACGGCAGTGAGTCGTGGACTATCAACTGTACGGCAGTGAGTCGTGGACTATCAACTGTACGGCAGTGAGTCGTGGACTATCAACTGTACGGCAGTGAGTCGTGGACTATCAACTGTACGGCAGTGAGTCGTGGACTATCAACTGTACGGCAGTGAGTCGTGGACTATCAACTGTACGGCAGTGAGTCGTGGACTATCAACTGTACGGCAGTGAGTCGTTCACTACCAACTGTACGGCAGTGAGTCGTGGACTATCAACTGTACGGCAGTGAGTCGTGGACTATCAACTGTACGGCAGTGAGTCGTGGACTATCAACTGTACGGCAGTGAGTCGTGGACTATCAACTGTACGGCAGTGAGTCGTTCACTACCAACTGTACGGCAGTGAGTCGTTCACTACCAACTGTACGGCAGTGAGTCGTGGACTATCAACTGTACGGCAGTGAGTCGTGGACTATCAACTGTACGGCAGTGAGTCGTGGACTATCAACTGTACGGCAGTGAGTCGTGGACTATCAACTGTACGGCAGTGAGTCGTGGACTACCTATGCAAAGCAAGAGAGAAAACTAAAGTCATACCACTTGCGCTGCCTCCAAAGGATTATAAAATCACATGGCAAGAGAGAGTGTGCAATGCTGAGATCCTAGCGCGAACAGGTCTTCCCAGCATCTCAGACAACGTCGCCTGCGCTGGCTTGGCCATGTTCGCCGGATGGAGGACAATCGCATCCTGAAAATCATTCTTTACAGGCAATTCGCGTCTGGTTCAAGAAAAACTGGTCGCCCCCACCTCCGTTACGAGGATGTAATCAAACGAGACGTCAAAGAAGTGAATATTGATACTGACCATTCGGAAGACATAGCCCTAGACCGCATGACATGGAGAGGTGGTGACCAAGAAAGCTATTGACATCGACAAAAACATAAGCCTCATCTCTGGAAGAAAAGTGTTCCGTACGAAAAATGGCTGGCTTCTTTACCACTAAAGTGAAAGCCACTTTAACCTGCGATATTTGTGGACGGGAGTGTCTCTCCAAATTAGGGCCCCACAGTCACATGAGGAAGTGTTCTAGATAAACTAAAGTCGTTCTACGACTGAAGGAAACCAACTGAACACCATCAAATTAAGTAAACTATTTTCAGGTGTTTTATTTAATTTTCAGACAACATTTAACTCAGTCATACATTATAATGTTAGTGACATCACAAGAATTATACAAGAACCTAGAGCCCCAAATGTAAAAAAAAAAAAAGTTCCCCTTTCAGACCCTGTGGTCTATAGGACAGATGATGTAAAGGTCATTTGTTTATGTGGCCTACGGTTAACAAGAGTGTCATGTGGCCAGCACAACGACCAACCGCCTTTAATTTTCCCTAACTAATGTCAGGTACCCATTAGAGCTTGGTGGACTCAGAGGCCCCCGAAGAACGCGAAATTAAAAATCCCAGTCTTCATCAGGATTCGAACCCCGGTCCCCGGTTCGGAAGCTAAGCGCTTTACCGCTCAGCCACTGCGCCTTCACATCCCAGTTATTTAGTATGAAACTTTGTTAGACTACAACCACACCTACAAAGCATAGAGATTTAGGCCAAGCATTCCTTTTAACTGAGCATATGTGGTTAAAATATTTCGCGCCACAATATCCGCGCCAAAACGTCTGCGTTAGAAACGTCCTGCTTTGTTGTGCAATAGAGCTATTTATTTCGACAATGGGTAATGCTGATTAGCATTGTTCCGGAGTAAGAGATGTCGTGATCCAATCAAACAGAGCAAGATGATTGCAGACACGTCAAACAAGTTCACTGGCCATATCATGAATCTCGTCATTCAGTTCAGAATGTATTTAACGCCGCGGCAGCAATAAAGAGGTGGGCTTAGCTTGATAGGCAAACAGCAGCAATAAAGAGGTGGGCTTAGCTTGATAGGCAAACAGCAGCAATAAAGAGGTGGGCTTAGCTTGATAGGCAAACAGCAGCAATAAAGAGGTGGGTTTAGTTTGATAGGTAAACAGCAGCAATAAAGAGGTGGGCTTAGCTTGATAGGCAAACAGCAGCAATAAAGAGGTGGGTTTAGCTTGATAGGCAAACAGCAGCAATAAAGAGGTGGGCTTAGCTTGATAGGCAAACAGCAGCAATAAAGAGGTGGGCTTAGCTTGATAGGCAAACAGCAGCAATAAAGAGGTGGGCTTAGCTTGATAGGCAAACAGCAGCAATAAAGAGGTGGGCTTAGCTTGATAGGTAAACAGCAGCAATAAAGAGGTGGGTTTAGCTTGATAGGTAAACAGCAGCAATAAAGAGGTGGGCTTAGCTTGATAGGCAAACAGCAGCAATAAAGAGGTGGGCTTAGCTTGATAGGCAAACAGCAGCAATAAAGAGGTGGGCTTAGCTTGATAGGCAAACAGCAGCAATAAAGAGGTGGGTTTAGCTTGATAGGCAAACAGCAGCAATAAAGAGGTGGGCTTAGCTTGATAGGTAAACAGCAACAATAAAGAGGTGGGCTTAGCTTGATAGGTAAACAGCAGCAATAAAGAGGTGGGCTTAGCTTGATAGGCAAACAGCAGCAATAAAGAGGTGGGCTTAGCTTGATAGGCAAACAGCAGCAATAAAGAGGTGGGCTTAGCTTGATAGGCAAACAGCAGCAATAAAGAGGTGGGCTTAGCTTGATAGGCAAACAGCAGCAATAAAGAGGTGGACTTAGCTTGATAGGTAAACAGCAGCAATAAAGAGGTGGGCTTAGCTTGATAGGCAAACAGCAGCAATAAAGAGGTGGGCTTAGCTTGATAGGCAAACAGCAGCAATAAAGAGGTGGGCTTAGCTTGATAGGCAAACAGCAGCAATAAAGAGGTGGGCTTAGCTTGATAGGTAAACAGCAGCAATAAAGAGGTGGGTTTAGCTTGATAGGTAAACAGCAGTAATAAAGAGGTGGGTTTAGCTTGATAGGTAAACAGCAGTAATAAAGAGGTGGGCTTAGCTTGATAGGTAAACAGCAGCAATAAGGAGGTGGGTTTAGTTTGATAGGTAAACAGCAGCAATAAGGAGGTGGGTTTAGCTTGATAGGTAAACAGCAGCAATAAGGAGGTGGGTTTAGCTTGATAGGTAAACAGCAGCAATGAAGAGGTGGGTTTAGTTTGATAGGTAAACAGCAGCAATAAAGAGGTGGACTTAGCTTGATAGGTAAACAGCAGCAATAAAGAGGTGGGTTTAGCTTGATAGGCAAAAAGCAGCAATAAAGAGGTGGGCTTAGCTTGATAGGCAAAAAGCAGCAATAAAGAGGTGGGCTTAGCTTGATAGGCAAAAAGCAGCACAGACTTTCATAGGACATTGCGTTACATGTACCCAGTTTTTCTTTCAGACGTGGACACAGGTAGAGGCAGTAGAACCTGGGATATGTTACACTATTTCCGGCAACAAGCCCAGTCTTAGATCTATTTCTTTATCTATATGGGTCAACTTAAGTTGTCTTTACGTCGTCTGCTCCTGTCTTTGATGAGTCTCAAATGTGTGTCCCGCGACATTAGTGAGAGCTCTCCAGCTGTCTTTTACAAATATATCTATATTTTATTTTAGGCTGTGCGTGCCAGTGATGAGGGGGGGGGGGGATTGACCCGGAAGTTATCTTCCACTTCACACACACACACTCAAGACTTTTCTAAACGTTAAACCGGATACATGGATAAATCTTGGACTCTGGCCAAGTATACATTCCCCTCTTGTGTGTACTTATATGTAAACACGACTTATTCCGCCCCCCCCCCCCAACCATTTTTTTTACTAAGCTTATATCAACTCACTCTGTCTGTCTGCTCAAAAGTGTGTACATATTATTTCTCCCACACCCTATGTCGGATCTAGCTGAAACTTCTGCACAATTTGCTCTTTTATCTGACAAAGCAAGAATGAATAGATAAAAATTAACCAATGCGTTAAAAAGCTATTGGTAATAATTATTTTGGTTGTTATCTCGAACAAGGGAAAGAAATTGTCCTTGACTGGTGTGGTTGTAAAAGTTGTATTAGTCCCCTTTATACTTTGTAGTGAGAAAAGTTTTAAACTAACAATAGAAAACTATAAACCTTCTACTTTCATAAGCACTTCTCTGGCACAGTGGTTAGTGTTTTGGCTTGAAGAGGCTTTATCCCTCGAGTTCGAATTCAGGTCGTTCAACTTTTTTTCCCCTTACAAATGCATTTAAAAAGCGATCATGGTAACATACACCCAGATATCCACCCCCACCCCGCTTTTCCCCACTGGTCCGACTAGTGATAAGATCAAAGCGTTACGGTATTGAGAAATCGAAATGCATGAAATTGCGTTAAAAAAGAAAAACTATTGATATCAATATTTTAAATCGCACAGATTGATTATTGTTAGTCTAGATCTATTACTACTTTAATTACATGACTGATCAAACCTAATTGATACAATTACATTTAATATAAGCTTTTGTTGTTTTTTTTTTTAGTATATATTTTTTATTTTTCTTGTTTGTACAAGTAGAATCCCTAAGACAATTTCGTTAAGCGTATACATCTAGATCTATAGCTTTTATTTTGCGACAAAGACATTGTCTTCTAGAAAATAAAAAGCAAACAATGTTACTGGTTTTTTAAATCAGCAAAGAAAACAAGTGCTATCAAAGTATAATGTGGCCAATCCTTACTTGATGTTGAAATCATTAACTAAACATTCATGCTATAAAGAGAAAAAAATACTGGCCAGTATGGAGCTAGAAAACCCATGACATTTTCGTGATTTTAAGCAACTATCTATCAACTCAGCAATTCAGCAATACTTCTTTGGGCGAAATTTTAGCTTTGAAAAAAAAATACAATTTTTGGGTGTGCTTTTTGTCAAGCTCCAACTTTAGACCACAGTCCAGTCTTCCACTTGACCATTATTACTTTGAAGAAATGTGAGCTAATAGTTGGAATTACCAAAAAATAAATGTAAAATGATATTGAAGTGGCTAATCTCAGAGGCGTCGTTTGGCATGAATTTAGGAAATTTAGGCACCGGATATTTAGGCACCGCGTATTTCCGGATATTTAGGCACCGGATATTTAGGCACCCGGAAATTTAGGCACCCGGATATTTAGGCACCCGGAAATTTAGGCACCCGGATAATTAGGCACCCGGAAATTTAGGCACCGGATAATTAGGCACTTTTTGACAAGGCGGAAAATTAGGCACCGAATAATTAGGCACTCTTTAATTAGCGACCTTAATTTTGAATGTGGTTTTAAAATGTTAACGTATATGTTATTCTTAGGCTATGGGCTATCGGTGACGTTATCAAAAAAATAGCAACCATAACGATTCTAACTAAAGAAAAGCTGACAAAATGGGGAAAATGACAATCATGAGAATGTGTGGAAACAAATGACTCCTTAGTCATTATATAATATAGACATCACAGCATTCAGGGAAGGGGAGGTAGAGATGATTCTCCGCTCATTGCTTCCGTCCATCACCAAACCCTAAGGTTGACTGGTGAGTTTTTTTTAATTGATGATTATGCAAATTGTGTAAATATTTAGTTACTAATGTAAATACTTAGGATTAAAAAGTATTATAAAATATTTTTATTATGTCGGGGAGTGTTGGTGATAAATATAATCGCAATCGTCCTCTGCTTGTGGAAAAAGGAGGGGTCGTACTCTTAAAATGGGATGGGCGGGGCGGGGGGGGGGGGGGGCGCACACACTCTCACTTAAATGAGAGGATTTCTCGCAGGTAGATGTAAACTTAGTCGTAAAAGTAACGTAGTGAATCTGAAGGCTACACACTGGACTAAAGGGTATGGAAACACAAAGGTGTTCAAATGGAAGTCTGGGGATTATATTTTAGAGGCCTTCCAAAAAGTTTGGTAGACACATTTCTGTTAAAACCATCATAATAATAAGAACAGTAATAAAAATAATAATATATATAAGGGAAATGAAGATAGTTAAATTTGATTGGCAGTTTTGAAAGTTAGGGAAACGAGTGTTTTTTTTTTTTTGTTGTTTTTTTAATATGTGTGTGTGTGTGTGTGTTTAATAATGAGTGTATGAAACCTTTTTTGTCGTTTTTTTTTTCATTCTGAAGAAAAAAATAATTGTATAAGGTAGGCCTACTGAACACAAAAGGAATGGAGGAATCATACCTTCTCTTCTCGACAATTGTAGTAAATATATTTGGTTTATGATAGAGAAGGCGGGGTTAAATTGGAACATCAACAATCTTCTATAAGCAGAATAAGTATTAATAAGAGACCAATATTCCAAAAAAAAAAAATGATATTTAAATTTTTAACTCATCTGTCTTCTCCATAAACTTTTTTTTTAATTTTCAAAACATTATATTTTATCGTAATTTCTAGCCGTTTTGCGATATCCATTGCTATTTATATAAATATTATATTACATAAATATACATATTAATTCAATAAAAGTTAATGACCACATTTGAAGGACGTAACGCACCTATACACTCCCACAATAGATCTTCCTAAAGGGGTCACCCATTAACAATATAAAAGAAGGAGTTTTGATAATAGATATTAATGCTATTATAAAATATATATACTACTTTAGTTTATCAACATATTTAATTCCTATAAGTAACGCGTGCAAATCCACCCTGCTCATTTCCATTCCCACTATAAGAAGACAATTTTCTCCAGACTTCCATTTTAGCAGTTATGTTCAATGCTGTACCCTGCCCTGTACTCCAGCCTTGAGACTCATTGCGTCATTTTCACGACCTAGTTCAACATCTACCCGCCACAAATCCTCTCCTTTAGTGGGAGTGCGTAGAGGGGGAAGGGCTAAGGTCAGGAAGCAATGAGAAGAGAATCAACTCTACCTCCCCTTCCCTGAATCCTGTGAGGTCTATATTTTATAATGACTATTAATCCGCAGTCATTTTTTCCACACATTCTCACGATTGTCATTTTTTTCCTCGTTTTGTCAGTTTTTCTTTTATATCATGAAAATTCAGTTAGAATCGTTATAGTTGCTATTTTTTTGATAACGTCACCAATAGCCCATAGCCTAAGGATAACATATACGTTAACATTTTAAAACTACTTTCAAAATTAAGGTCGCTAATTAAAGAGTGCCTAATTATCCGGTGCCTAATTTTCCGCCTTGTCAAAAAGTGCCTAATTATCCGGTGCCTAAATTTCAGGGTGCCTAATTATCCGGGTGCCTAAATTTCCGGGTGCCTAAATATCCGGGTGCCTAAATATCCGGTGCCTAATTATCCGGTGCCTAAATTTCCAGATACCGTTTGGCATTCACTTCACAGTTATTTGTTATGTGCCACTAACTTGCTAGCCAAGGTGAGCGACGAGTACTTACGGTGTGTGTCTGAGGAGGGGGCGAGGTTGTCTGTGCCATTTATTCGGTGACTTTCGAAAAGGACTAGCACATGACACTAGACCACGTGACACTAGACCACAATCCTTTTCAAGGTGGTCTATTGTGTATACGAATCAACAATTGACTTTGCGCTAACCTTCAAAGTACAGTTGTCTTCATACAGAATGGGGGGGGGGGGGATAGGAGACAGTAAGCGAAAGAACTCTTCTGCTGAGAAAAACACAATGTTTATGTGCTGAAATTGCGATTGATGAACCCCATAACGCTTGTCTGGTGACCTCCGACCTCTGTTACCATAGCAATTCGGCATAAATAATAGCCTCTTGAAACAAGAACAAAAGGTAGCGGAGTGTCGAATTGAAGCTTTCACTTTTTAAGATTGATATCATTAATATCTTTGATATAGATTGAATAAGTCTTTGTTGTTGTTTTCATTATCTGTAGACGTCAGTCTACAAAAGTTAAAGTTACTCCTTCCCTCCCCCAAATGTGATCTATGGGGGCTCACCTCTTTCTTTGGCCGACGATCAACAACGAGGGTATCATGAGGCAAGCAAAACGACCAACAGCCTTGACTTTCTCTATTAGAGTTGGGTGCACCATGGGAGGTCCTAAAATGAAGTTCAAACTCCTAGTCTTGAACTCGAGACCCGTTAGTTTGGATACCAACTGGTTTACCACTTGGCCACCAAGACTCAATTCGCTTGTAATTTTATTTACTTTCGTATTTTTGTATGTTATAATATATACATGTTGAATGAGACTAATTGTTCATGATAAATGATCAAGTTCAATGCCTCTAATTAAACGGTAAGCACTCCCGACAGCACATTTGTTTTCAATATATATAAATACTGATTTATTCTCCGAAGATGAAACAACATCAAGCCTGCTGAAGTTCAATTCTCCCCAAAATGTCTAGAAAACGTTGACGCCAAATGTAATTAAACGCTAGCCTCATGGCTGAATGTGGATAAATTAGGTCTGTTTAAACAAAAAAAAAAACTCAGTTTATTTCAGAGCCTGATTGGGATTGTGATTATGGGGATTTTTTTTTTAGGAGGAAGAGAAACTACTTCAGTGTTAGACTAAGGAGAGTCTTGATTAAAGCGAATTAGAAATAAATGTAGCTAGACAGATTCGAGATTGTTCACTTCTTATAATATTACAATATGAAAATTTGAAGTTAGAAGAAAACAACATGTCGTAGTCACTAATGTTTGTTTTTTAGCGAGTTTTGTTCTATAAGACTATACATTAAACACACATATTTGTTTTATATGTTATACGGACGAATCCTCCATCTTCCCTAGTGCTATTAGAGCATGGAATGGGTTGCCTGAGCTAGCCAGGAAAACCAGTGACTTGGCAGAATTTAAGTCATTGGTTAACATGCATGACTAGCTGCATGACGCTTAAGAAGTTATCATCTTCTTTTTTTTTTTTTTTTTTTGAAGTAACCAGTCTGTATTTTATAAGATAAGATAAGACTGTTATCTATAAGAGTTTAGCCCATTTTTGATATATAGAAACTCATTCACTAGTTTTATATTAGCCGAAGTTGAATGTTATCCTACCTCATTGGGCCATATACGTTTGCTAGGTGGTTTCTAGGCTCTACTGAGACAAATCTGTGAGTATGGGGGAGGGGGAGACTAGCATCGGATGAATCTGACCTGTAGATCTTTGCTATTTGAATAAAACAGGTGTTAGCTAAGATCGATCTGAGAATCACGTGATAATCTGATCTGAAAATTGAAACATGACACATGTTGACATCTGGCATACATAAGATAATTAAATTGTCGTCAGGTGTGCAAGCATACATAGTGACCACATGGCTAGCTGTAAGCCGCTACCTCTATACCATCAGACTAAAGGGCCAAAACACAGTGAACAGTGACCACTAAACTGAATAGCTTCTACATTGAATGACCTCTACACTGTCACCACTAAATGACTCAACGGCCACTGCAATAAATGACCACTACACTGAATGGTCTCTGCACTAAACGACACCTACACTGAACGGCCACTACAATGATAGACCACAACACATAATGGCCACTACACCAGCCAGTCACGTCAAATGACCACGCCACACACCCCGGCCCTATTTCATTTCATATAATGTTGAACGACAAACACACAAAAGGCCAATGTCACGCCACACGACCACATGTCAGCACCACTACTTACGACCACATGTCAGCACCACTACTTACGACCACATGTCAGCACCACTACTTACGACCACATGTCTGCATCACTACTTACGACCACATGTCAGCACCACTACTTACGACCACATGTCAGCACCACTACTTACGACCATGCTTCTAAAATACATCGTTGGACATCACCCTAAATCACGTTGCACGACCACGCCACCATGTTATGTTTTACTACACCTCAGTCACCACTTCTTAAGACCACGCCCCTACAATAAACCACACACACACACCCACACTACATAACGCTGTACGACCACACTACCACATCACGTCGTAAGATCACGTCCCAACATCATGTCGTATCACTACGCCCCAACATCACGCCATAAGTGTAAGACCACACTACCACATCACGTCGTAAGATCACGTCCCAACATCATGTCGTATCACTACGCCCCAACATCACGCCATAAGTGTAAGACCACACTACCACATCACGTCGTAAGATCACGTCCCAACATCATGTCGTATCACTACGCCCCAACATCACGCCATAAGTGTAAGACCACACTACCACATCACGTCGTAAGATCACGTCCCAACATCATGTCGTATCACTACGCCCCAACATCACGCCATAAGTGTAAGACCACACTACCACGTCATGTCGAACGACCACGCCCCTTCATCACGTTATACTACCACCCTCTACATCAGCTCGTGCAACCACGCCCCTACAACACGTCGTTCGACCACGCCCATTACACAAGCTAATGTTGGCGACAATGGTACAGCGTATGTGCTTTGACATTTGTGCTCTCTTTAAGACACCCGTGAAGCTTAACACATTTACATCTTGTGACATCAGGTCCACGTTGAGTTTAAAGATTTATCGAACTATTGATCGTCAAGATGACTAATTAGATCAAATATTGACACAAGAGTTGAACATCGTACGACTCTGGCAGGACATGCAGACCAAGACATTGAGAACGATTGGCTATTAAAATATAAATAAACAAAAAAGAAAATGGACGGAATTATTAATGAAGAAAGTGTCATTTTTGTAAGGTTTGTTTTAAAGATTCATTCTGGTAAAAGATTATAATTGCACGCTTTTTAATCCATACAAATAGTTCTTGACTCATTATAAGATTATTTGATCTTGAATAGAATAAGATTACATATTGACACATTAGGCTCTGCAGCAGCCATTATTAAGGGTATGACTGTTGAAAGCTGGTCTTGACAATAGAGCATCAAGTGTTGACATGTTGGCAGGTGGATCAGATCCCGTTACCATCCTATCATTTCATAACCTGCAGTGTCTGTGCACCTGTGCGTGGCATTATGTTACTATTATTATTATTATTATTATTATTATTATTATTATTATTATTATCGTTATGCTAACTAAATCTCAGTGTTATGCATTTAGAAGAAACTTAGACAACAAACTTATTAATTGTTGTCAAATACGAGAAGCATTAAAAGTTCTGCTCACCAAAGAGAATGTTAAAACAAAAGAAAGCCAAGTATCAAGATCTAGAACTAGATCTTAGAACTTACTGGAACACAAAGATCTAGAAAGTAAACACTTATGTTCAGTTCTAGAACTGTTGTAGTCGATGTAATTGTAAGCCATGAAATATTGAGTTCAATTAAACATTGTTGTATAAGATTTAAAATTTATTTAACTTACAATGAGAATCATTCTCAGAACAAAGTGAATTTGCAGTGGGGTACCGAGAGTGCCAGGCTTCCGGGGAAGCAAGGTCCTTTTAAACTTCACTCCCTCAATCTTATTGTTGACGTCATTTATATTTGCAGTTAAAATCAAGCAAATACAAACACGAAGTTACCGAACTTGGCGACAGAAATACGTGACTGTTTTAATATGTAGTGTTTTGATAGTTTTCCTACCCATTTTGGCGCATCTGCCTAATCTGCCCTCCCCTCGTTACGCCACTGCTCACAAGATAGAATAGAGCAAAGAATGAGAGCATGAAATAAAATAGAAACATTCGAAGAAAGTAGAAATTAATCCTTTGATAGGATTTGTTTATCTTGTCCACAGACCCTATATATAAAGTATACCTTGACTGGACACGCCGATCTCTTAACACTACACAAAAATGTGAAAAGCTTCCGATAAGCTGAAACAAGGCGTTGTTTTGTAAAGTAGTTATAAGAAATTAAGCTTTTTTTTTTTTTTGTTCAAACCTAACCTATGTAACATATACTAATAATCATCATCATAATGTTTAGTCCGAGTCATTGGACATTGTAAATAAGAGCAGAATTGTCTCAAAATTATTATTTTATATTTTTAAGATCCAGAACGTAGATCTATAAAGATTTTAAGCAATCAATCTATTTCAATGTACAATCTAAAATCATAAGATGTTTAAAATTAACAGTATTGAATATTATTTAGATCTAGGATTGTGGAAACATTATCTCAATGAAAACTAACAGGATATGGCTTTATTTCATACATTTGTGTGAATATATAGTTCTGTGATTAACTAGCCCATTATATTACAAATCCGCAAAATGGGATTGCATTATTTCAGATCATTAGAAAAGCGCGATTTCCAAGATTTTGGGGGAATCCCTTTACAGCTTGAAAAAGAGTTAGGCCTACATACATAACAATCGTATATGTATTTGTCTTTGTTTTCCAGTCTAGGTATATTGTAGGCCTATATATGTCTGTAGGTCTATGAGATATGTGGAGGTCTTTCGATTATAAAAACATGGGTCTACTAAAGTATTTTTAGTCTTAAGAAATCCTGTGGTTTATTTGTTGTTGTTTTTTTTTTTTACTCATTTCTATTTAACGAATAAATATCTTTCTGAATAAGACATTTTCTACTTTCCCTGACGCTGAACTGGTTATTCTATAGAATACTTAGGTAGGTAATGGAGAATCATTTCGTAGTTTGCCTAAAAAATAGTATAAAAGTAAATTAGATTTGTCTAGTAATATTACCCTCCCCTACCTGGTTGTTTGGTATGCGCTCTGGATTTTGACCTCGAAGGTCCCGGATTCGAATCCTGCCCACCGCCACCACCCGCTATCTTGAATAAGGTATGGGTCGATAGTATAGCTAGATCTAGATACAATGTTGCTCAGACTTTAAGTAGAGAAATGACGTCATATTCCGACGCGTATATCTGGAAGTATCTGTGTATATATCTGAAAGTATCTGTGTATAAATCGGGAAGTATCTGTGTATATATCTAAAAGTATCTGTGTATCATGGGCGTAGCCAGGATTTTTTTTCGGGGAGGGTTTTGGGGGGATTCCCCCCCCCCCCGACCCCCCCCCCTCCCTCGAAAAAAAAATTATATATATATATATATATATATATATATATATATATATATATGTGTGTGTGTGTGTGTGTGTGTGTGTACATAATTAATCTTTATTACATTCTGACCCTTTCGGAAGACGTTTATTGTTTATTGTAGACTCCCCGCCCTTGGAGTTCGCAGTGCTCCCCCAGCGCGGGGCGAAGCCCCGCCGCCGAGCACTATTTCTGGTATTGAAAGCCAACAAAATGCATATTCTGAGGTATCTACAGTGCATTATCTTGCTATTAAAAAGTTTTATTTCACAAACCTAATGTGCTATTCTTACTGACTTAGACCCTCTCGCGCCGTTCGGCGCATTTTCCGGCAAGCTGTTTCCGCAACTCTTATTTTGCGTAATTCATTTTGTCGGAAAACATGTCCCGCAAAACCTCATGCGACGCTCTGTCACAACCTTACTAAGGATTCGACTCCCAGTTCGGCATATGATTTCTTTGATTTAGACCCGATCTCTATGACTGACTCCTAAAATCTGTCTTAGCCATCTTTGTTGAGACACATTTAATGATTTTCAATTTCGGCATAAGAATATTCACACTTAATTAATGGAGCCCAAGCCACTGGTAGAAATTTGTAACCTCTCTTGATTACGCTCTTGGAATTACATGCCTGTATTTCGCTTTAGATTTTATATCGAAAAGGAAAGTTTTTTCGTCAAATCATCTGTTGAGGGGTTTTAAACTAAAAAATCTCTGGGTTTTTTGTTTGTTTTGTTTTTAATTTAAAACCCCATTTAGCTACGATCATAGAATTTGGTGACTGTAGTTTGCTTTAAAATAATATTGAAGAGAGAGGTTTTCAACTCTAAACGCTCTGTAGGGGAATTTTAAACTCAAAACCATCTGGAGGGGTTTTAAACTTTAAAGAAAAAGCCATCTGGAGGAGGGAGATTTAAACTCAAAACCCCTTTGGCTACGCTCATAGATTTTATAGTGTGTAATTTGCTTTTTTTTTATATTGAAGAGGTACTTTTTAGCTTCAAACCACAACTGGAAGGGGGAGGGGGGTTAGACTCAAAACCCCTTTGGCTACGCTCATAGAATTTTGAGTGTGTAATTTGCTTTTTGATATTGAAGATGGGGTTATCGTAAATTTTGGATGGGGTTTTAAAAACAAAATCTTCCTCAACTGTGCTGTTGGAATTTGGGATTGTTGTTTGCATTTTTTTTTATAGAAGAGGGGGATTTAACTGCAAAAACCTCTGGTAGGGGGTTTAAAATTCAAAACCCCCTGTAAGGGGTTTTAAACTCAAAGCCCCCTGGTAGAGGGATTTGTATCTCAAAACCCCCTGATAGGGGTTTTTAAAATCTCAAAACCCCCTGATAGGGGTTTTTAAAATCTCAAAACCCCAAGGTAGGGGGATTTAAACTCAAAACCCGCTGGTAGAGGGTTTTTAACTCAAAACTGCCTCGGCTGTGCTGTGGTAAGTGATGATTTAGTATTAAAATGTCACCTAAAATAAACAAAATGAAAGCAAAAATCAGTCACTTAATTCCGTCCCCCCCCCCCCCCCCGCAGGGGGGGATTTCATTTCGGGGGGGGTTTGAACCCCAAGAACCCCCCCCTGGCTACGCCCATGCTGTGTATATATCTGAAAGTATCTGTGTATATATCTGGAAGTATCTGTGTATATATCTGGAGGTATCTGTGTATATATCTGAAAGTACCTGTGTATATATCTGGAGGTATCTGTGTATATATCTGAAAGTATATGTGTATATATCTGAAAGTATCTGTGTATATATCGGGAAGTATCTGTGTATATATCTAAAAGTATCTGTGTATATATCTGAAAGTATCTGTGTATATATCTGGAAGTATCTGTGTATATATCTGGAGGTATCTGTGTATATATCTGAAAGTATCTGTGTATATATCTGGAAGGATCTGTTACGCAAGAAATGTTAATAAAGCTTCGAGAGATTTCTTTGCCAACTATAAGCCTAGGGAACGTGGACAACAAAAAAAAAAAGGTCTATGTAGTCACTAAATTAGCATCTGTTCTCTCTTGTTCAGACGTTCTTATTTTTAATTGAAAATATTTGTGATAGTCCTAATTTCTCATTAAAGTCATTGAAGCATTCTAAGTTTAAGTCTTGGAATATTGTTTTTAAATTTAGTCTTTTACTAATGGTAGGATCCAAAAAACCTCTTTTGTTGACCTCATCATCAAACGGCGTAGCCCACATTCTATTTAACACCATAACTTTGGACATATACCTGGTTTTGTAGTGGGACATCTTCTAAGATGTACAGTCAGCAATGTTCATGGGCTATTTAGCCATATTTACCTGCCGGTACTGACCTATATCAATTTAGCCAACCCGGATTGATCGTAAACAGATATTTTGGCGTGACCTAGTAACACGGGGGTGAACTCTGGGCTGAAGTGGAGAAAAACATGTTTACTTCCCCCTGAGTTCCTCTGGGCGAGGCACGTGCCCTCTGTATGGGCGAGTGAGTCACATGACACGCGAAGTCACTTAGTACCGTAGATCCCCCCCTCCTTTCCCCCCACATGTCTCGTGCGCTATCCTCGTTACGGACATGAATGACCCGCTGTGTCCGGCCTGTCCAGTTATTGGATGTTAAAAGGTCAGAGGTTAAAGATGAGAATAGACCAAAATTACTTCACTGAGCACGCGCACCTTTCAAATACCATAGTCCTATTTCCTGTCCCTGATTCAAAGGTCAGAGAGAATCTAGATCTACCTTATATTAAAAATTAATAATCTTATTCTTGACTCAAGTTGTTCTTAGTTTAGTCCTTTTCAAACCACACCGCATGTGTAGCTAATGAATGTACCATACCTAATACTTCTTTGCATGTTTTCAGTAAAAGTTAGGAAAATTTATTGCTTTAAGCACGCCTACAATTAAGTGGTCTGAAAATCCCAGAAGGCCTACAGTTAAGTGATATACAAATCACAACAAAATTAAGGCAATCACTAAGTCCTATTGCTTCAAAACAGATCAGACTTTAACAAACACATTACGAATATAAACCATCTCAACACTTCTGTGACTTCCAGCCACTTAGTCACCAAAGGTAGCACAGAGAAAGTCGCCAAAATAAGCGCTTCTAAAGTCACCAACGTTAGCGCTTCTAAAGTCACCAACGTTAGCGCTTCTAAAGTCATCAACGTTAGCGCTTCTAAAGTCACCAACGTTAGCGCTTCTAAAGTCACCAACGTTAGCGCTTCTAAAGTCACCAACGTTAGCGCTTCTAAAGTCACCAACGTTAGCGCTTCTAAAGTCACCAACGTTAGCGCTTCTAAAGTCATCAACGTTAGCGCTTCTAGAGTCACCAACGTTAGGGCTTCTAAAGTCACCAAAATTTGCGCTACTAAAGTAACCAAAATTAGCGCCACTAAAGTCACCAACGTTAGCGCTTCTAAAGTTACCAACGTTAGCGCTTCTAAAGTCACCAACGTTAGCGCTTCTAAAGTCACCAACGTTAGCGCTTCTAAAGTCACCAACGTTAGCGCTTCTAAAGTCACCAACGTTAGCGCTTCTAAAGTCACCAACGTTAGGGCTTCTTAAGTCACCAAAATTTGCGCTACTAAAGTAACCAAAATTAGCGCCACTAAAGTCACCAACGTTAGCGCTTCTAAAGTCACCAAAATTTGCGCTACTAAAGTCACCAAAATTTGCGCTACTAAAGTCACCAACGTTAGCGCTTCTAAAGTCACCAAAATTTGCGCTACTAACTAAAGTAACCAAAATTAGCGCCACTAAAGTCACCAACGTTAGCGCTTCTAAAGTCACCAAAATTTGCGCTACTAAAGTCACCAAAATTAGCGCCACTAAAGTCACCAACGTTAGCGCTTCTAAAGTCACCAAAATTTGCGATACTAAAGTCACCAAAATTTCACCAACGTTAGCGCTTCTAAAGTCACCAAAATTTGCGATACTTAAGTCGCCAACGTTAGCGCTTCTAAAGTCACCAACGTTAGCGCTTCAAAAGTCACCAAAATTAGCGCCACAAAAGTCACCAAAAATAGCACCACTAAACTTAGGTGCCGAAGATCAATCACTCATGAAAACATTGAGTCTAGTACCTAAAGGTCGAATGACTGAGAAATTGAGAATGCAGAGCAACTCACCTAAAATTAAAACTTTTCTAATGTCGTTTTACCAATAAAGAGATACATCTCGTCTGAGTGCTCATAGAGGTTAGTGCATTGACCCAGCTGGTCTTCACACCGGTACAAAGTGATGGCTTTGCCTTGCAGTACAATTCCAACTATAGATTTAAAGGTTCTAAATATTCATTTATTGTAAAATAAAATAAATCCAAACAAAATATCTTTCAGAAAGATAACGAAGACATGTGCACATCTGCCGAAATACTCGCGCGTTCTAGCGTGTCTACTTGAAAAGTAGTTTGAATTCAATCTTACTTACTAAGCTACTTTTAACAAACAATTTCTCCAAATTTTTTTTTGTTACTGATTTTTAATTTAAAAGATACCTTCTTCTATTCAGTCATGGCCACTGCGTATGTTATAACATATATATATAAATATAAACTCTAGATGATAATGGTTTTATTGTGTGTGTGTGTGTGTGTGTTATTGTGTTCGCCGCTGTGTGCATTAAATACAGGTTGTTGTTTTGGGTCTTGATAAAACGCTCGTTGAAATGCCAAAGAAAATATCTGCATTAAGAAAGTATTGATTGACTGTGATAGCCTCCAGCAATAAACTTGATCAATGCGATTTCGAAATATTTTCACCATTGCTTTTATCTTGGTTGTAATCGTGATTCTCTCCCCTGATTTCCCCCTCCTCTAAAAATATTAAAACCTTAACAAATCTCAATTTAAAAAATACTATTACTAATTAATGTGTTGGAAATGGAATTATATCTATTTCTATCTAGATTACAGGCGACTAGATTTGATGGATATCTGGACATTTCACCATTTTGTCACCTACACCAGCTGACGGTCCTCGTGTTTCACTAATGTCCGGTCTGATGGTCCTCGTGTTTCACTAATGTCCGGTCTGATGTTCCCGTGTGTCACAAAATAATCTAAATATAGATGCCTATGAAAGCCTTGACCTTTCTAGAAAGTCAATCAAGTAGATATGTGTCTCTATGTGTGAGTGAGAAAGGGATAAACTTTATTTGTGTGTGTGTGTTTCTGTCACACGTCTTTCTGTCACACGTCTTTCTGTTACACGTCTTTCTGTCACACGTCTCTCTGTTACACGTCTTTCTGTTACACGTCTTTCTGTCACACGTCTTTCTGTTACACGTCTCCCTGTCGCTTGTCTTTCTGTCACATGTCTTTCTGTCACACGTCTTTCTGTCACACGTCTTTTTGTCACACGTCTTTCTGTCACACGTCTTTCTGTCATATGTCTTTCTGTCACACGTCTTTCTGTCACATGTCTTTCTGTCGCACGTCTTTCTGTTACACGTCTTTTGTCAAACGTCTTTCTGTCACACGTCTTTCTGTAACACGTCTCCCTGTCACTTGTCTCTCTGTCACACGTCTATCTGTAACACGTGTTTCTGCAACACGTCTTTTTGTCACACGTCTTTCTGTCACACGTCTTTCTGTCATATGTCTTTCTGTCACATGTCTTTCTGTCACATGTCTTTCTGTCACACGTCTTTCTGTTACACGTCTTTTTGTCACACGTCTTTCTGTTACACGTCTTTCTGTCATATGTCTTTCTGTCACATATCTTTCTGTTACACGTCTTTCTGTCATATGTCTTTCTGTCACATATCTTTCTGTCACACGTCTTTCTGTCACATGTCTTTCTGTCACATGTCTTTCTGTCACACGTTTTTTTGTCACATATCTTTCTGTCACATGTATTTCTGTCATATGTCTTTCTGTCACATGTCTTTCTGTCACATGTCTTTCTGTTACACGTCTTTCTGTTACACGTCTCCCTGTCGCTTGTCTTTCTGTCACATGTCTTTCTGTCACACGTCTTTCTGTTACACGTATTTTTGTCACACGTCTTTCTGTCACACGTCTTTCTGTCACATGTCTTTCTGTCACATGTCTTTCTGTTACACGTCTTTCTGTTACACGTCTTTCCGTCACATGTCTTTCTGTCACATGTCTTTCTGTTACACGTCTTTCTGTTACACGTCTTTCTGTTACACGTCTTTCTGTTACACGTCTCCCTGTCGCTTGTCTTTCTGTCACATGTCTTTCTGTCACACGTCTTTCTGTTACACGTTTTTTTGTCACACGTCTTTCTGTCACACGTCTTTCTGTCATATGTCTTTCTGTCACATATCTTTCTGTTACACGTCTTTCTGTCATATGTCTTTCTGTCACATATCTTTCTGTCACACGTCTTTCTGTCACATGTCTTTCTGTCACATGTCTTTCTGTCACACGTTTTTTTGTCACATATCTTTCTGTCACATGTATTTCTGTCATATGTCTTTCTGTCACATGTCTTTCTGTCACATGTCTTTCTGTTACACGTCTTTCTGTTACACGTCTCCCTGTCGCTTGTCTTTCTGTCACATGTCTTTCTGTCACACGTCTTTCTGTTACACGTATTTTTGTCACACGTCTTTCTGTCACACGTCTTTCTGTCACATGTCTTTCTGTCACATGTCTTTCTGTTACACGTCTTTCTGTTACACGTCTTTCCGTCACATGTCTTTCTGTCACATGTCTTTCTGTTACACGTCTTTCTGTTACACGTCTTTCTGTTACACGTCTTTCTGTTACACGTCTCCCTGTCGCTTGTCTTTCTGTCACATGTCTTTCTGTCACACGTCTTTCTGTTACACGTTTTTTTTGTCACACGTCTTTCTGTCACACGTCTTTCTGTCATATGTCTTTCTGTCACATGTCTTTCTGTCACACGTCTTTCTGTTGCACGTCTTTTTGTCACACGTCTATCTGTCACACGTCTTTCTGTAACACGTCTTTTTGTCACATGTCTTTCTGTCACACGTCTTTCTGTCACACGTCTTTCTGTCACACGTCTTTCTGTCACATGTCTTTCTGTCACATGTCTTTCTGTCACACGTCTTTCTGTCGCTTGTCTTTCTGTCGCTTGTCTTTCTGTCGCTTGTCTTTCTGTCAAATGTCTTTCTGTCACATGTCTTTCTGTCACACATCTTTCTGTCACACGCCTTTCTGTCATACGTCTCTCTGTCACACGCCTTTCTGTCACACGTATCTCGCTAATTCCACTCCTATTCAACTTTCACACCCCTGTCTATTAACTTGAACTATGAAAGACTACCTGGAGGTTTCAACATAATCATTTTAGCCAAGACAACCTAACCATTTGCTAACATTTACTCGTAGTTACCTCAGAAACACACACATACACTCCAGAACAAGCAGTTGAAGTGAAACGAAACTTTGAAACTGAAATCCAATACAATTACAATTTCTTTGAATATGTTTAAACGAGATAAACATTTAAGCATTTTTTAAATGACAATACCTCTATTATACAATTTGAAATAAAATTAAAATTAAAAATTAGCTAGAAGCGGGTATCGGACACGTCACGTGATTAAGACTCCGTCCTCTACTTGAACGAACTTTCTACCAATCCGGTCAGCGGGCATTGTTTAGGAAAGTAATTAGTTATTGGTACCTTCATTACACGAATCTAATTTAGAAATCTTTAAGATCTCGTCTAAATCTAGAATCTAAACGTAATCTCTATTAGATTTACGTAAAAATGTAAGCAAAGTTGAAATCATCAGCTTCCATGTTCCGCCCTCCCTGAAGTTGTGACTTGAATAGAGGTTTGGTGAAAACGCACATAAATGTCACAATTGGAAATGTTTTGGGCGCCTATTTTCAGACCGCGAACCTCTCTCTTTCTTCACATCCCCTGCCTCTGTAACTATTATCTAGTTTGATTCATAGTTGGCTGTGTCAATGAGTTGAGGGTGGACATACTTCTCTGGGGAAGATATTTAGTTTAGTTTCCCTTGTGTCTTCAGGTTTCTTGAGTCTGAGAGTTATCTCTTCCATTTATCTCTCAGTTAGTACATACTGATAGCACATGCAGTCATCTCTGTGGTCTTGAGATCACATTTTTGTGGTCCTCAGACCATTTGCAAGACAACAGATTTTGTGATGGTTAGAACTTAGACTTAGACCACTTGCAAGACATCAATTTGGTCATGAAACCGTATGCAAGACATCTCTCTGGTCGTTTGACCGCATCCAATGCATCTCTCACTGGTCTCTGGTCATGAGATCTCTCGTAAGACATCTATTTTGGTTAGTTTGGTGTAAATAGTTAGTGCATGATTTTAAGCTAGTTCTACTAACTGATATTTGTATTCATGCCTTGTGTCACTGTCACAGTCTCAGTTGACATTGCCTGATTTAATGCTCACGTCATGTTAAGAGGTTAAAAGACACGTGGAATTCTTGATGTAGAAAACAGGAAGTAGAATGAATAAAGTTGACTTTGAGTTCAGTCAAGTCAGTCAAGTGGTATCCTTTGGACCGGGTGGTCAACTAGTATTTTGGTCCAGGACGGACAGTAGCGACTTAGAAAGTCAAGTAGTAATCTTGAGTTAAGAAGTATCTTTTGGGCAGTTGATGCCAGTGGTCTTTTGAAACATGTAATTTTATTGGTTATTCTGCATTAGTCTGTACAGTGTTACCCGCTGAGATGCGGACGTGATTTGTAATATACTCTGGAGAGTTTAACGTATTGGGTATATTTGATACCACTGTTATGCGGATAGGATTGTTTATTATTTCTTGACTTGTAGCACTAACAAGGAGTGAAGTATTATTATGTTGTAAAATAAACTTTATATTTGTCTGCTGAAACGGACTTAAGTCAATTTGTGGTGTCTATGTTTGTCACGTGTCAAGAGTACTCCAGGAAGCAAGAACCCAGCATTCCACGACATTCGCATTCTTCAACACTACACCATTTAACATCATTTACAGTCACCCTCCCCTAAGCTTGTTATATTTGTAGCCCAAAGAATAATACAATCTAATGGTAAATATATTATCTGATAAGGTGATTCATTAACAGAAGTGAAGCAGAGGCTCGATAAATAGTTTTAATTGCTTAAAGCATGACATCGCATGTTTCCCTATTTAACAACAACATGATGTACTCTGCTATTCACAGACAGGTTAGAAACATTGTTTTAAAATACGATTTTTGGTTTTAAAAAAGCTTTAAAGCTAATCTATAATATATATTTCTCAACTCTCTATCTCAAAGAATGTGGAACATATCCAGTCACCAACCGTTGACCAACCTATTAGATATTTTCATTAATGGCGGAAAGAAATTATAACTAGCAAGCGGTTTGGTGTACCTGGTGTACAAACTAAAAGAAGTGTTGGTAGACTGTGTATTTAGAAAAGGTCTATGTTAGACTGTGTATTTAGAAAAGGTCTATGGTAGACTGTGTATTATTTGTGTGTGTGTGTGTACTTTGTAACAGTACGAAAATGAAACTTCATTTGTAGCTTTTATTTTAACTCTGTAATGTTAGCTGACAGGATTACTAATTAATTGTTACTTTCTAATGTTAGCTAGCTGGCAGAATTACTGACTTATTAATTGTAACACCGTAATGCTAGCTGGCATAATTACTGACTTATTAATTGTAACACCGTAATGCTAGCTGGCATAATTACTGACTTATTAATTGTAACACCGTAATGCTAGCTGGCATAATTACTGACTTATTAATTGTAACACCGTAATGCTAGCTGGCATAATTACTGACTTATTAATTGTAACACCGTAATGCTAGCTGGCATAATTACTGACTTATTAATTGTAACACCGTAATGCTAGCTGGCATAATTACTGACTTATTAATTGTAACACCGTAATGCTAGCTGGCATAATTACTGACTTATTAATTGTAACACCGTAATGCTAGCTGGCATAATTACTGACTTATTAAGTGTAACACCGTAATGCTAGCTGGCATAATTACTGACTTATTAATTGTAACACCGTAATGCTAGCTGGCATAATTACTGACTTATTAATTGTAACACCGTAATGCTAGCTGGCATAATTACTGACCTATTAATTGTAACACCGTAATGCTAGCTGGCAGAATTACTGACCTATTAATTGTAACACCGTAATGCTAGCTGGCATAATTACTGACTTATTAATTGTAACACCGTAATGCTAGCAGGCAGAATTACTGACTTATTAATTGTAACACCGTAATGCTAGCTGGCATAATTACTGACCTATTAATTGTAACACCGTAATGCTAGCTGGCAGAATTACTGACCTATTAATTGTAACACCGTAATGCTAGCTGGCATAATTACTGACTTATTAATTGTAACACCGTAATGCTAGCAGGCAGAATTACTGACTTATTAATTGTAACACCGTAATGCTAGCTGGCATAATTACTGACTTATTAATTGTAACACCGTAATGCTAGCTGGCATAATTACTGACTTATTAATTGTAACACCGTAATGCTAGCTGGCATAATTACTGACTTTTTAATTGTAACACCGTAATGCTAGCTGGCATAATTACTGACTTATTAATTGTAACACCGTAATGCTAGCTGGCATAATTACTGACTTATTAATTGTAACACCGTAATGCTAGCTGGCATAATTACTGACTTATTAATTGTAACACCGTAATGCTAGCTGGCAGAATTACTGACTTATTAATTGTAACACCGTAATGCTAGCTGGCATAATTACTGACTTATTAATTGTAACACCGTAATGCTAGCTGGCATAATTACTGACCTATTAATTGTAACACCGTAATGCTAGCTGGCAGAATTACTGACTTATTAATTGTAACACCGTAATGCTAGCTGGCATAATTACTGACCTATTAATTGTAACACCGTAATGCTAGCTGGCAGAATTACTGACTTATTAATTGTAACACCGTAATGCTAGCTGGCATAATTACTGACCTATTAATTGTAACACCGTAATGCTAGCTGGCAGAATTACTGACTTATTAATTGTAACACCGTAATGCTAGCTGGCATAATTACTGACTTATTAATTGTAACACCGTAATGCTAGCTGGCATAATTACTGACTTATTAATTGTAACACCGTAATGCTAGCTGGTAGAATTACTGACTTATTAATTGTAACACCGTAATGCTAGCTGGCATAATTACTGACTTATTAAGTGTAACACCGTAATGCTAGCTGGCATAATTACTGACTTATTAATTGTAACACCGTAATGCTAGCTGGCATAATTACTGACTTATTAATTGTAACACCGTAATGCTAGCTGGCATAATTACTGACTTATTAATTGTAACACCGTAATGCTAGCTGGTAGAATTACTGACTTATTAATTGTAACACCGTAATGCTAGCTGGCATAATTACTGACTTATTAAGTGTAACACCGTAATGCTAGCTGGCATAATTACTGACTTATTAATTGTAACACCGTAATGCTAGCTGGCATAATTACTGACTTATTAATTGTAACACCGTAATGCTAGCTGGCATAATTACTGACTTATTAATTGTAACACCGTAATGCTAGCTGGCATAATTACTGACTTATTAATTGTAACACCGTAATGCTAGCTGGCATAATTACTGACTTATTAATTGTAACACCGTAATGCTAGCTGGCATAATTACTGACTTATTAATTGTAACACCGTAATGCTAGCTGGCATAATTACTGACTTATTAATTGTAACACCGTAATGCTAGCTGGCAGAATTACTGACTTATTAATTGTAACACCGTAATGCTAGCTGGCATAATTACTGACTTATTAATTGTAACACCGTAATGCTAGCTGGCATAATTACTGACTTATTAATTGTAACACCGTAATGCTAGCTGGCATAATTACTGACTTATTAATTGTAACACCGTAATGCTAGCTGGCATAATTACTGACTTATTAATTGTAACACCGTAATGCTAGCTGGCATAATTACTGACTTATTAATTGTAACACCGTAATGCTAGCTGGCATAATTACTGACTTATTAATTGTAACACCGTAATGCTAGCTGGCATAATTACTGACTTATTAATTGTAACACCGTAATGCTAGCTGGCATAATTACTGACTTATTAATTGTAACACCGTAATGCTAGCTGGCAGAATTACTGACTTATTAATTGTAACACCGTAATGCTAGCTGGCATAATTACTGACTTATTAATTGTAACACCGTAATGCTAGCTGGCAGAATTACTGACTTATTAATTGTAACACCGTAATGCTAGCTGGCAGAATTACTGACTTATTAATTGTAACACCGTAATGCTAGCTGGCTGCCTGGTCGTGTACTAGGTGCTACGGATTATAATCTAGATGGTCACGTGATCGAACAGTTCCCGCTTCTATCCCAATCCCATGTCATCTTGCAGGAGTTTTGGGTCAGGACGCCATACTATTTATATGTGAAGAGACGCACGGAATGTTGAAGTCTATCTTGTAAGTCTATCTTGTAAGTGTATCTTGTATGTCTATCTTGTAAGTCTTTCTTGTAAGTATATCTTCTAAGTCTATCTTGTAAGTGTATCTTGTAAGTCTATCTTGCAAGTCTATCTTGTATGTGTATCTTGTAAGTCTATCTTGTAAGTCTATCTTGTATGTGTATCTTGTAAGTGTATCTTGTATGTGTATCTTGTAAGTCTATCTTGCAAGTCTATCTTGCAAGTCTATCTTGTAAGTCTATCTTGTAAGTCTATCTTGTATGTGTATCTTGTAAGTCCATCTAGTAAGTCCTATTCTAATTAGCCACAAGTTCAACTGTGCTGTGTAATTCATTATTTTTATGGAATTTTAATTACGGACTGTCCATGTTCACGACCTCGAGATCGATAAACTCGAGGGATGGCCGAGAATGTTTTTTTTTTTTTACGCGCGGATAAAAAAAAAGGGGGGGCTCTTGGATTCAAAAAGCTAACAATGGAAGAATTTTGGATGCCCCCTCACCAATTGCTGCCTGGTGTTGTTCGCACATCCTTTTCTGACGTAACATCCGTTTTGTTTTGACAAGCTTCCGTCTATTTTGACTTACAATAACAAGACGCTCATCAAACATTCGATACTGTCTCGTAATTTATTTGAGATCTCTGTAGAAGGTGACTAGCAAGTTCTTCAATCACCTTCAAAGTCCTTTTCTCGTCCATTCTGCTTGTTACAGTCCCGGGTCTAGCAAATGCAGCAGTGGCAACTCTAGCCAGCAGTTTACGAATGGGGCGCCTCGTGCTATTAGAATTGTGTTTGTAAATCATTCATTTGTATCATCTTTAAGAACCAGTACAAACTAAATACCAACAAAATTGTATATATATATGGATATTATGTTCAAGTAATCATACCGTTATTTACAGTTCATGATCATTAAATTATAATGGTTTCGTTAAATTTGAATATATTCAACCATAACTTTAGAAAGTTTTTTAATAAGTCTGGGATTGTCACGTTATTAAACATACGAATTTATTGTCTACTTCTTAACGAGCTTTGATTTATAGTTTGTATCTAGTACACGCAAAAGAACTTTTTTTTCCGTAGCAAGTGTAACTAAGTCAGTGTTTCGTGTGACCACGTAGTATGGGGTTAAATGTTGGATCTTTTAGAGCCGACCTGGTTAGTGCCAACTCTGAGTTTATCAATGAATGTAGTTGGCAGTGCTGACACAAGTTTGTTATCCAACGTGAATCAAGTATAACACACACTAGGGACACTATGTATAACTCTATTTGTTTTTCGTGTCACCTAAGACCAAGATTGAAGGGGGTGTACTCTCAAACTACACACACACATCTGGAGAGCTAGGAATATGGCTTAGCTTTGGATATTCTTTTGTTGTTTGACATAGTTTCCTGTTAGGTTCCCTAATGTTTCCTGTTAGGTTCCCTAAGGTTTTTTGTTAAATTCTCTAAGGTTTTCTGTTAGGTTCTCTTAGGTTTAGGTTTATTTTAAGAACGAATAATTGTTCCAGTGACATGCAAACATTCCTGTTTTAGATAATTAAACGCATTACAACACAGGATAGTTCCTAATAACAAATTATTAAAAAAGAGAGAAAAAAAAAGAAAGATCGTGAGAGAAAGAGCTAGAGCTATAGGAAAAAGAGATATTGGGTTAGAGAGAGAGAGAGAGAGAAAGAGAGTTAAAGTGAGAGAAAAAAGAGAGAGGGGGAGAAAGAGAGAAGAGAAAAAGGAGAGTCAGAGCAAACAGTAGTTACAAAATACAATAAACTCTTTTTTGTTGTTGTTGTTGTCAATTTTAATGTAATTTTGTCACAATCACAAAATATAGGTATTTTGACATGTATGGCGCCAAACAGTGTGTGTCGTCTGATACTTCCTTGGCATCAGCAGACGTGCACAGAACGTTTGGCAAGACCGTTTCAGGGGCAATTTTTTGTTGATTAGTTTCTTGCCTCGAAACGTTAGAATGCACATAGAAAATTAAAGTTTTAGATGGGATAAAAAAATGTAATCTAAAAGCCTAAGTAAATTAGCGAAAATGCTAGAAGGAGAATGCAGCTGAAACAGAATGCAACTTACAAAATACCAGTGTCTAGGTCACTCAGAGACAATCTGAACACAAATAGTGCATGGAGGCTTGATTTCATTTCTTAATTTATACTTTGACATTTGTTTCTCAAGAGTCTTCATTGAGACAATTGTCTTCTGAGTCTGGACAATGGATTGGACGTGACACTGTCACTAACTAGACAGCGGGATACACAGAAGCTGTTGGACTGGGCACAATGACAGCTTTACAATATGTACACAACCAAAGCCTTCAAACATTTTCTTCTTGGACCAAAACAAAAAACAAAACTGTCGAGGTTTTGGTCATTGCAGACGAGGAAATGTTTTTTTTTGCACTGAAGGTCAAGGTCATAGCGTTGTAAGAGATCAAGCTGGTTGGTCAATGTGGAGATAGTCAAAGAAATGTTAATTAGTGAAAATGAAATTCTATGAAAGTGTACTACATTCAGTTAAGTCTGCAAAGTCCACAAGACAAAATGCTTTCCACACGTCAGCAGACGTATTTTGTTTTCAACATCTAAAACTTGCTCCAAAGAAATTGATTATCTCCCTCTTCCAAAAGAAAAATGTGCCTTTCATTTCTCTATGGAAATGTACATGCAACAAAAAATATTGCTCCTTAATTTCTATTAAACAGACACTGTCTCCTCTTGGTGGGTCTACTAGTCCTAGTCTATCGCTGCTAATTATAAAGCTTTCTAGGGGAGACAAGCTGACATTTATGTTAAATCATCAAACAGATAGGCAAAACTGGGAAACTGTACACAATATTTTTTTTTTCTCTTTTTTTTTTTAAACATTTTTTTAAAACAAAAAAAAAAAATAGAGCTGTGACATACAATTCTAAAGCTAATAACTTTTTCATATTTTATATTTGTTTAACCTGTGAGAATGTGCACACTCAGTGCACAGTATGACACAAATAAAAAAAAAGGTTTATATAGTATGACAAAGACCACTGTAAGAGAGTAATCGATTGTCTGGTCAAATAACATTGTGTAATGATTTCCACTGTATATTGCAATAGAGTTTTGTCAAATAACACTGTGTTTTAAATCAAATCTCAAAACAGAATTTGACATAATTCACTTCATGATGAAATTATAGAGATGATAAATAATAACCAACATGATCTAAAATAAAAAAAATATTGTTTCATTACATTACAAGTGTAACATACCATAGTTTAATTTCTGAATTTGGATGCATATAAATTTAAAACTTTTTAGGGAGTGTTGTGTAGCTCATGAAAGCAATATCGATGAAAGAGGCAACCAACAGTTTGTACAAAACATGGAAGAGGAACAATCCTACTAAATATGAAGAAAACTGGAACAAAACAAAAATAAAATCTGATCAACAACAAAACAATGCTAAAAAGTAAACGCACCAACTGCCAATGTAAGGTCCTTAAGCCACTGTATTTTGTGTTGACTTCCACTGTATAATAGTATATGACAATGTACAATAGTAGCATTTTTTCAACAATTTTTTTTTTTACAAACATTTTTTCAACATGAACAATAGAGTAAACTTTTTTTTATTATTTTACAGCACTTAAGTTTTGTGGTAACTTTTGAAAGACCATGTATTCAGATTTGCACAAATGTAACAATAAAATCAGGAGAAGAAATGGAGCTACCACCTCTTCATGAACATTAAGACATTTGACAATTTCAAAGTTTTCTAGAAGTTTTAAATTTCTTTTTCAATTTTTACTATTTTAAAATTTATTTTGTCTTGAAATTAAATCCGTTTGTTATGTTTAAACATTATAAATTGATTGCAGTCCTCATCTGGCAGCATTCAATGAAAAGCAACTAACAAAAAAACATCATGCTAGATAAATGAAAAAATATTGATTTAATACATTGAAATAGAATTTTAGTTTTTTTTTTATTTTCCAACAAAAGAGCATTGTATTCAGAAGACTTGTATTCTTTGGTCATAAATAAATTTTTCATTACATTTAGATGAAAATAATTTTTTAAATTTATAAAATTGAACTGTTTTAGAAAATTGTATTTCTGTATTTCTTATAACTAAGGTTTACTGACTTGCAAACTTCACTTGACACAATGCGTGGGCCAAGGTTTAGGATGTTAGAAAAGTTCTAGTTTGTTCAGATCAGATATGTTCTTTTCTATAGGTATTTGAAACTATTAGTTGACCTAAAGTTTATACTTGTAAGTTTTCAAACTATACATAACAGAATGTAAACAAAAGAAATACTTTTGAGTTTTAATTTCGGTTCAGTTAACAAAAACTTCATAAATCTGATTTGACTTTTGTATGTATCATGCATTTCTTCAGTGTGAAACATTAACTCTTGCCCCACAAGATGGCAGAACAAACACATAACAAAAAAATCAGTTATTAAGAAACCTTTTGTAAACGAGATAACAAATGATTCATAAAATATCAACTAATTTGAGTACAATGGCTTTAGACAGTAATAGCAGTTATTCAATGGAACAAAATATTTTTGTTTGTTTTTGTTTTGTTGGTTATTATTTAGAGAAGTCCAATGAAAGAGATGAAGAAAAAGATGATAGAAAAACAAAATTAGTGATTTTGAAGAATTTGATATTTTGTGGTCTCTTCTATAACCTATGGAAAGTTTATTAGTATTGATTTATTAGAATAAGTAAAAATTTAAATTGATACATCATTCTGTGGAACTATATCATGACAATAATAAATTTTAATAGGAATGATCTACTAAAAAGCAAAAGACCATTTATGTCAGAAAGATAAAAACTGCTACTGAAATAATAAAAAACAATGTTTCTATAGCATCTAGAAGTCAACACTTTCAGAGTCAGGAAGATAAATCCAATAGATTGTCACACTTTTCTTTTGTTTTAGTTAATTGACAAAGTGTTGCTGAACTTTGACCTTTGTTACTTGTCAGTGTATTCTAATTGAAGACATTTGATATTCCCTTGAGAGTACGTGAGATCTTATGCAAACAGCCAGTATGCATTGCAAAGTATTCAATCATAAAGTTGAATTCAAATAATCCAATGTGAAATATGAATACACAAGAATACAACACCCAAGAAGAAGAAGATGATATCCCAACATAAAGGAAATAGTGCATGAAAAGGAACATTTCTATGGCAGCCAGTGACATTGGTAACCTTGCATAAGCAAGGCTGTGGTCTGACCAAAGAGTTGAGGCATGTGCAAGTGTCACTTTGACATCAAGGATGCATACAAAGAGGAAAGAAGTCAATTATCACAAAGCATTGATGATCTTGCCAGTATAGAATTCATAACTTGACAAATTACATTGAATCAATAGTGTCAATATCTGACAACTGCCTGATTTGTAGTAATTTTTTTTTTCTTTTTTTATTTTCAATGTGTGTGATTTTGAAGTGACAATCATTAGTGACTGTGCTTCTCTCTTTCCGACTGTGCTATCTACTTTCTAAATCCTTAATGGGCTACACCAAAAAGCCAGAAAGATAGGATAGAAATCAACCAGTCCTTGCGTTCTGCATTTCTTTGAAGAAACCGTGACCAGATGGACTTTCAACGAAGGTGATTTTGACATGATTGCAATCGACGTCAGTGACAGTAATGCTATGAGAACTGTCAAGCGTGTTCCTACGTTTGGCGTGGTGCAGTTTCTTGTGGTGGTACTGGTCTGGGCTGCTGTAGCTAGCACTACGAGGATGGTCCCGGATGTTGCTGCTGCTGCCTCCAGGGCATGAGCGAGAATCTTTCTCCTCCTGCTGTTGATGCTCAAGATCCTCCTTGAGAATTTGAGCTTCCATGCGCTCCCTCTCTTTGTTCACTTGGTTGTGAAATTTTGTGCTGAAGTTCCAATCATCTTCATCGTCGTCGTTTGAATATCTTCTGAATGGTGGGGCTCTTTGTGTCTCCTTTGTGTTAGTAAGACGACAGTGGCTGGCTGAGTCTTGAGATTCACCTGGTTGGTCGCAGGCCTGACTGTGGTTAAGATTCTCTGATAATTTATAGATGCTATTGTTGTTTAAGGAATTGTCTTTGTTGTTGGATGTGTCATGAGCTGGGCTGAGCTCTCTTTCATTGTAGTCTACATCTGACCTCACGCGGTGAACCCTCAACACATTGTGCTCTCCAGGAGAAGAGGTCAAGGCTGGTGAATATTTGACCTCCCAGCAATCGGATGTCGACCATTTGTCATCATCGTCGTCTTCTTCTTCATCTTCATCCTCCTCCTCGTGTCTGCTTTTCTCATTCTCTTCTTTGATCACGGCCAACTCTTTCCTGGACTTTTTCCTGGCCACTTCGTCAGATTTGGATTTCTCTTTTTGATCTCTGGATTCCTTGTTGCCTCGAGTTCTGCCTTCTCGTTTCTTAGGCTTGACTTTACGCTCTTTGATTGGACGTGGAGGACTGCCCCACAACAGTGGCAAGCGATCTGAAGGGAGATAGGGCCAGAGGTTTTCTTGAGATTGTCCACGCTTTTTACTGCTGGGAGTCATCACTAGCTCATCCTGTTCACTCTCTGCTGTGTCACTAAGTTGTTCAGAGCTGGCCAATCGCTGTAGAGGAGAAAAAAACCCATATTAGATCAATTTAAAATATAACGCATCACGAAGATACTGTATAACAAATGACAAGATTAAGACAGCAATAGGACCCCACGATGACCTGCTAACTGTTGTAACAAACAAAAATATTCAACTCTACGGCCATATCACAGGTCATCAGGGCTCACAAAGACCTTCCTACAGGGAACAGTACCAGGAAAAAGAAAAAGAGGCAGACCAGAGTAAGTGATGGGACGACAAAATAATAGAATGGACGGGCCTGTCATTGAAAGAAATTATTTTCAAGGTAAAAGACAGAGGAATGGAGAAAGACTGTCAACAGATCTTGTACGGTGCCCCAAGGTTCAGCAGACTAAGGGTAGGTGAAGGTTAAAATATAATTTTAAAAAAAAGAAGTTTGATAACAATTCATATACACTCTATCATTGATTTTCTTTTGAAAGCCAGTTATAAACATTTCAAGCAATGCTGTTAAGGTCTGCAACATACCCATCTCCAATAACAGCAGCATACCCATCTCGAATAACAAAGCCCCTCTCTAAGTCTTTTTATTTAAAAAAACGACAATATGATAAAATACGCTATTGTTTCAATTCCATGAGAGGACAGGTAACTCTCTCTGCAAAAATTAAAAACCTAAGTAAACATTTTTATAACAGATTCAGATCTGATACTGACAAAGTGCCAATGTTGTGTACAAATATTGAATGGAAAAAAGCTGACAACTGATAATCCAAAAAAAAAAAAACAACAAAAAAGCATAAAAGTTCCACAAAGAAACAAAGTGTATAAACAATGTGGCTAGATAAATCATTCTTGAAATGACACTAAGAACAAGTGAGTTAGTTACAATCTACTCAGAAACCTACTATTAAAAAAACACAACTCTTCAATGAAAAAGTAGCATCTTAGCAGAAAAAACAAAACCATTATAGTAGTTATGCTTTTCTTATCTCCCCTGATTACATGTAGTCTATAAAGTTGGCAGGAAAGCGACCATTAGTAGTTTTATTTATAGATGTTTGTGTATTGCAACCTTGTCTCGACCTCAATTAATATGACGCTAAACTTGTTTTACTCAACTACACTACCCACACTGCTAGACCAGTTTGAGGCAATGACATTTGTCTCCACCGCCCACAGGTTGTGATATAGGTCAGTGTTGATGATTGATATCGACAGAACATCCAGATGTCTAGATCTACTGACACTCAATTACTTTTTGATATAACTTATTTTTATAACTATCATCTATAACATTTCTTCGTGACCTTAGTAGAAAAAAAAAATTATCTGCAGATCATGCATTGCCTTCCTATACGTTGAGAATAACCTTTGAGCCTCGGGGGTCAATGAAATTATTCGCAGTGCACTCTTAAAATAGATGACAGTGCTCTTGCACGTCCCCACCCCACGTGTTTAAAATGCATATTTTATCATTGCACGTGTGTAACGTAGTAATAAGAGTGACACGCGTTCTTTGCAATTAAAAATAGTACATCTCAACGGAACAACTAGGGGCAGTAACCCAGACCTAAAGACTTCAGTGCACACATGTACGCCTACACACACGTAGAATTTACATGCAATCAACTAAACACACACACACACACACTCATAGCATAGAGACCTGAAATAACTTCGACAACATGCACACACACACACTTGTGTTTCTAACGAACATTCTAATCTAAAACTGTTTCCAGGACCGTTTCAAACATGCTTTATATTCAGCCTTAAACTGACTAGAGTACAATGGCGTTGTCCTGATGAAATACAAAGACATGTTTGTTGTTGTACCAAAGAACGAACAGAAATTGTTGAGAATGTAGACATAAAATAACTACGGAGACAACAAAGGGAACTAAAACTAGTTTTGAAAGAAACTCTTTTTTTGTGTTTGGAGGAAAAAAAATATTTGAAGAACTGAAACAAACTGCATTTGAAGTCACGTTGGAATTCTGTTTATTTATTCCTTTTAAATACATAGAAATATTTTTGGCTGAATCATATATATATATATATATATATATATATATATATATATATATATATATATATATATATATATATATATATATATATATATATACAGAGAGAAAGAGACAGAGAGAGAGAGAGAGGCTCTATATGACTGTAAAAGACTTGGTTTCAAACTTCTAATCAAAGAAATGCTTTTAGAACTGACGTTACATTGTACTTTTAAAACGTTAAGCCTTTTAGTTGTGAGCACCATCTAGTTTTCTATGTACTCAAAAGAGATCAGCACAGGTTAACTGGCTTGTGATCGTAAAGATGGATGTGGGATTTTCACTTTGACAAGCCCTAAATAGGCTGGGGGCTGATTAGAGACCATTCGTTCCAGTCTATGACGATTAGTCTCGGCTGATTTGGCTAATCTACAGGCAAGTGACTTTGCAAAGAGCTATTGCTCTTCACTGCCCAGAGGTTGCGACGTTGCAAGTCAGTGTTCAGGCCTTCTAAGACGCTTGGCCTCGGTCTAACCTATCTTATTTTGGATTTTTTTAAACAGTTAAATACAAATTGTCTGAGAACTAATATTTTTTATGCTCGTATTGAGGATCTTTTACAAAGGTGAACAGTAGCGTGATTTACCACCTACCAAGGTGAACAGCATCGTGATTCACCACCTACCAAGGTGAACAGCATCGTGATTTACCACCTTGCGACTATAGTGGCAGTAAAGAGATCAGCAACAATATGCTGCACTAGAATGATCCCTGCAGGACAGGGGGCGGACTGGGTCTCCAAATCGGCCCGGGCATTTTTATACCATCCGGTCCGTAACTTGTCATATGAAGGGCCTCCAATTCTAGGTCTACTTGTCCTCATTATGTTACCTTTGATAATGTATCAATAACTGTACACATACTAACAATGAACTCTATATCTTCATAAGAAACGTACCCCTTATGTTGCTTTTTATTCGCTAAGTGTGTGGGCCCTAAGAAGATGAAGCCTACCAGTAGCACTGTTACATTGTTTGATTATTTTCGGAAAAATGTGTTACATTAAATTAGTATTAGACTGTCAAATATTGTTTTTAAACACAACGCTTGGAGGGTCCGTTTTATAAGAGAATACTATATAAAACCTTTAACAATTTAATACGTTCCATAGTGGCATCGATGCGGCCCTTTCAGTGTCTCTACCGGCCCATTTGAGTATAGGCCCAGTCCGCCCCTGCTACAGGATAACCTAATGGAGATGTGTCGTTTCACAACTTAGACACTGAAAGGTTTAAAAAAAAATTAAAAAGGTGAAAGATAAGAACAAAACGGAACAAAACAAAACAGATTCGGAGACAATGAGCACTTGAAATTTCACTTATTTATGACTTCTCTTGAACACAACAACATGGCCTTGGCCTTGGTTCGTACAGGTCAGGATGACGCAACACGTAAACAAGCCTGACCTACTTGGCACATCCGGGTTTCCGCGAACTAGAGAGAACTGGTAAAGAGGTGAACATACACCCCAACTTAACTGCACCAGACCCCCGTCCAGCCCTCACCTCAATCCAACACCAATTCATATCACACCAGGCAATATCATTAAGTTAGCTACCTACCAGGTCTGGAGGTGTTTTTACCGTCAGGCCAGGTAAAATGTAAGCGGAGGTAAATGAGAGAGAGGGAGAGGCTTGGGGGTTGGGGGGGGGGGAGCAATTTGTGCAAGTCAAGCATGACTGAGCCGAGGCTTCGTCTCAAACTTTGCTTGATGTGTGCAAAAACAATACTTACAAACAAGTGCAGAAAACAGGAGGCTTGAGAGAGAGAGAGAGAGAGAGAGAGAGAGAGAGAGAGTAGTGGGGAAAGCAGGAGGACGCGGAGTCAGAGAGAGACGAACGAGGAGTCAGAAGGAAGCAGAGAGATGATGATGAGACAGGATGATGAGTAGATGAAGCAGAGAGAGAGTGAAGATGAATAGAGAAGGTTCAGGCGTCACAGAAAGATATTATGTGGTGACCAAAGTAAGCAACGCCCTTTTCCAATATTTTACCGAATTTAAAATCTTTCATTGAAATGAAACTAAAATTCGCCGATCAAAAAAGGTGAAGGCTTACTAATTAGTATGAAGTTAATTAAAAAAGCATGGGCACTTAGGTTACTATCGTACTACAGGATAGACATCCTAGTCAACAATTGTCTTTCATAAAGCTGGTTATATACTTGGTTATCTTAAGAAATGAATCCATTGTTTTCTTGTTGTTTTTCATTAACACTCCAAGGGCTTGACTTAACACTGGGCTTTTTGATATCAGTGATACTGCTCTCTGCTAGTCACCTTGACAAAGGTCGTGGTTTTGATAGCCGACAAGTGTGATCATTAATCTTATTTAAAAAAACAACCGGCATAAATATCTCAGTCTTTCTATCAAAGAGCCGGGTTTAATTCAGTGGAAGCCCTGGACCAGATTATGTTTGAAAATGCGACTAATTAGAATAAAACATTTTTGTTTACACTTTTAGCACCATAGAATCAAATTCCAAAAGCATTGTCGCTTTTGTAAGACAAAGTCACTTTATTATGTAGTTGCTTAACAGTGATTCTTCTATAAAGCGTCCCTGACACTTAGTCGCATAGAGAAACTAACAGTGATTCTTCTATAAAACATCCCTGACACTTAGTCTCATTGACAAACTCTCTTGATATTTTCTCACGTTTTTCTTTAAGATCCACTGTTTCGTCCAACACATTTCTCTACATCGCTTTCTCTGTTCTCTCTCTCTCTCTCTCTAACTATTTGCATAGAGAGAGTTAATCAAAATATACACAAAGAGCAGATTACTCTGATTAACTAAGAAATACCCAATTTATATATCAAACAAATAGACTTTCTTCAGTTTATATGTGAAATTATATTGAATAAATAAAAAAAATGTAAGATTTTCACTTGACTAACTAATGTCAAGGACGCTAGATTGAACTTCTAAATAACTAAATAAACTTACAAATAGAAGAGCTTCAAAAAAAAACTTAATTCTGCAGTGCTAAATTGTGCACAAAAGTTACAATGCAACTATTCAAAGCAATAGCTCAGCAACATTTGTTGTGTGTGTGTGCGCACCGGAGACACCACAAAGCTTGCTCTCTATGTGGCCCTTCATCCATGTATGGACAATGTCCAATAGAGACAAGACATTGGAGCACAAGTACCAAGTTCTCTTGGGATCATTTGAAATGGTCAAACACAGGAACTTTCTAGGATGTCGTGTCAAATAAAGAGTAGAGTTTTTAGGGCCAAATAAATGTACATTAGAAAACAACAACAAATAGCTACATTAAATATGAGACCAAATTACAGGCTCCGAGCCCTGGACTAGTACTGCGCTTTGGACACAGGTCACCAAGTGTTGAGGACGCTGCTACATTTTAGCACATTGGAACGCGTTGACACTTCTAATTATGTCACTACTCCACACACACACACACACACACTCCTCTCCACAATTAAGGCGGAAAGGTCAAAGTCGTGCCATCAGGGCAAAAGTTATTTTTAGCATCAAAGAGCCTCATTAACCAAAGAGAAATAAATTGCTATAGTTCTGAACAATGGACTGGTCATAATTAGATAGACCTCCCCGCCACCCCCCCCCCCCAACCCCCCGTTTTTTCTTTCTGTTTCCAAAAAAATATTTTTACAAAAATGAAAATATTATAAGTCAATATTTTTAGGCAAATAATAACAATGATTGTACTAATAAAAATCAACTGATATTAGTGACCGCCATGAATGGGTACCATTTAGTTCAATGTTTAGTCAATCTGTAGATAGGGCTCTTTAACACGGCACATGATATGCTAATCACTACCGGTCATGTAAAAACATGAGCGGGGCCGGCCGTAATGGGGGCCTTGCACATAACTTAAAACAATATTCTTTTTGTTTAGAGATAAACTAGCCAAACCAGTAGTCAATGGCGTTGGTGAAAGACACAAAGGTTTTACTCTATTGCGTAATTTGAGTTTTTCCAGGTTTATTTTTTTTGTTTTTTTATTTCATTTGGGGCCACCAAATTCACTTCGTCTAGGGCCTCCAATTGAGTCTATAACAAAGAGGAACCCACATACACACACACACACACACATATATATATATATATATATATATATATATATATATTTAAACGTGACCTGAGTCCATCATTAGAGCGTGGTAAGACATTAAACGTTCCTGTAACCCCATTCAAGGATGAAACCATAAAGCATTTTAATACGTCAATCTCTAGCATGACCTTCACCTTACACAAAATATCAAATCTTCTTCGAAGCACTCACTCACGCAGCTCACGCACGCGCCCGCAAACACAGTTACCCCCCCCCCCATTTTTCCTTTTTTTTTTTTACGCACACACGCATTCCGAAGAGAAGGGGGGTTCATGGCCCGGTCACTGCCTATTTTCAAGGCCACTCTCAAGGTCAGTCCTCGTTGTGTCCGAACTTAATGTAACAATGCAGGGGTGCGGTTCATGTCTTGTACTAGCACAGAGTATCTAAACATGTGTGTGGTCATCCAGATTCTCCAGTGTTGTTAATGTTCGTTGAGATTTGTACTCAGTTTTCTTGTACAGCTAGTGAAAGAGAATGCATTGTTTCAAGGGTTACGCTCCTTTGTTTATGTTATGTCCCTTGTCCAAACTGTATTATTGATCACACTTCATATTCAACATTACTCGGAAGGCTGCTAATGCCCAGCCGTTGGTTTGTAGCTTCAAACAGCGAGCAAAAGTAACCAACCTAGGCGTGTTCAATTCTTAATAAAAAATAAACTGGAAAATATTTCTTTTAAAACAAACTTAAAACTTGTATTTGTATAAACACAACTTCAACTTGAAAGTAGAGGCATGTAGAAAGATAAATGAAATGATAAATGAAACAAGATATAATTCACTACAAATACACGATGGTGTTTGTATGCCTCGTGTCTCTAAGTCAGATTTTTCCTAACTTTGTCCTTAACGGAACACTTTGCACATTCTGAGTATTTAGCGGAACACTTTGCACATTCTGAGTATTTAGCGGAACACTTTGCACATTCTGAGTATTTAGCGGAACACTTTGCTTACTTTTTTTTTAGAGAGATGACTTCACGTCGTGGCCTACAAGTTAATTATTCCAGTAGTTCGTGGAACATATATTCAGGCCCGCGGAACACTAGGGTTAGGGTTACGTGGAACAAAGTTTGGGAAGCACTGCTCTATGTCATCTCTTCGTCAACTTTCACACCAGCATTTACACACACGCCATTCCATGCCGTGATTTCATCAGAAACTCTTCAGCCTACACAACCAAACACATCGGCTCTACTTTTCACATGGTTACATCATGGTTACATCAGATACTCAATAACAAAGGTTTGTACTTGATCACATTAGTCAACACGTTTTGCTTTTTTGCTAGATCTGTAATAACTTTGAATTTCTTATACAAACAGAAGCTGGTCTTAATCTGCTGTGATTTGGATGCCGGCACATGGAAATCTACGGAAGCTCGTGTGTGTGTGTGTGTGCGCGCGCGTGTTGTTGGGTTTGCTCGCAATAGTTGACGAGGATGAAAATGAAATAGGTTGCTGTTTAATTTGCTGCGTGATTTTCTCCCTACGATATTAAATATTTCGCCACTCCAACCCACTTCTATAGAGGCCTAAGTCTGGAAAAAAAATATCTTCAGACCGCACAAAATTAACGAGCGGTCCCGCAGTAAATTGGGTTGACTTCTGCAAGCACTGACATCTACGTCAGAAGTTTAAAAAAGAAAAATTGTCGGGGGAAAAAATTAAATTCGTGATGAATTAACGAACGCCTAGCACGGAATGTACAAGGTAGACAGTCATGAAAGGTCAAGGACGAAATTGCCTGCACACAAATGTCAGGCTCGAGATGAAAAATGACAATAACTGGGAAGTTGTTTTGTTTTTCAATCTTGCAGAGAAAATGTAGGGCCCAAATTTCTTATTACAGAAATGTGATTATAACTTGCAAGCCTCCAAGATTTTCATACAGGAAACTCTTATTACGAAAATGTATGTTGGACATTTTTATAAAATAGAGGCCAATCCATAAATAGCAAGTTCTGTTGTTGCATCGGGTGTACGACTATGGAAGTAATGATTGACACTTCAAACACGTGACTGTAGAACTGAATTCTAAATAAAAATGTAAACCACAACTAGATGACTGTTAATATAAACTAAGACTAGATGACTGCTAATATAAACTAAGACTAGATGACTGTTAATATAAACTAAGACTAGATGACTGCTAAATCTGAACATCTCCAGGAGAATGTATTCGTAAAATCGACTTTAGGATAGACTAAAAATACATTATACTTGTCCAAAGTATGTTGGTGTTGTTTTTTTCCAAGAGTCTATGAAGGGTGTCATAATCTAAAGCTTTTACCCAAGAACTTGGTAGCAATATAAACGCCCTCCGCCCCACTCCCTAGCGCCCATCAGCCTCGGGGCGAAATGTACACTAAATGTACACTAAATGTACACTAAATGTCTAGCTCTGATGCAAATCTTGATGTCCGCGAATGTTTTGATGATATACTGACAACCAGGCAGCGAGACGAAACCAGCTAAGTAAGTCAACAATTTACACACTGAGTTTCATACTTAGTCACACTGTCAAGACTAATGTACTTCAGACATATACTCGTATCACTGACAAGACCACTGCACTTGAGACAGATACTGATATACATTGAGACCCATTTAATAGTTGACACTGGGAACACATTCAAACTCATTGAGAGACTCATCACATTGAATGTTTCTTACCAGTTTGCGTTTCTTCCTTAACATCCTCTGTTTCTTCCGCCATTCTTCTCTTCTAAAAAGTAAGAAAAAAAAGCATATCAAAATATATTCACAACATTATTGATATACTAAACAACGCGTAAAATAATACAAGACTTTATGTGTTATCAAATGTTTCTCTCAGTTGTGATAAGAAAATTACGACGGGAGAGATGCAACGGATGAAGATAACCTGATTGTATTTTTGTGTGCATTGCAAACCAGGTGTTTTATTAACCAGTTTTACTTTTTCAAATATCAACCAATATAATGGCGTGGTGGCTGAGCGGTAAAGCGCTTGGCTTCCAAACAGGGGGTCCCGAGTTGGAATACATGTGAAGGCCGGGATTTTAAATTTCCACCCAGCTCTAATGGGTACCTGACATTAGTTGGGGAAAAGTAAAGGCGGTTGGTCGTTGTGCTGGCCACATGACAACCTCGTTAACCGTGGGCCACAGAAACAGATGAACTTTACATCATCTGCCCTGTAGATCGTAGTTCGCAAGGTCTGAAAGGAGAACTTGACTATAACGAACTTTAATGTGCTTTAAATATATACAACACGAAAGACAAGGCGAGTGGGAGTGGGCCGGGAACTCGCCTGTTCCATGGTATCTATTGTTCCGACACTAAGAATAGATTACAAAGCTTACCCTCTACACTTCAACGTTCGCCCTACGTTGTGTACATAAACAGACCACTTCAAAGTACTAGGGAGACTACTGAACCAGGTTCTTTCATGATACATTGGTTAAACAAATGCAATTCAACAGATCTGATTAAAAATGTGGATCTATGCCCAGGGTCCAGAAGAGAAGCGATAGCACTGATATGCGAAGATGCATTCGTTATAGCTGGGAATTTGAGATGATAATTCGATAGAAGGAGGCTGTCATGGAGTCTGTTTGTGTGTTTCTATGGTGACGGTGGGAAGAGGTTGGCGATCAATTGTGAATGATGCAAGATAGGTGGCGTTGTAGTCAGCGGTCTTGGTTAGGAGAGACGTCCAGAAACTGAGACTGTAGTGAGTTAGATTTGGTTAAAAGAGGGAGGGGTTACATAAGATTGAAGATAATTGATAGAAATTAATAAGGCGGAGGGACATAGAGAGAGAAACATACAGAGACAGAGAAACAAAGACACAGACAAAGACAGAAAAACAGACAGAGACAGATACACAGGCAGAGAGAGAGAGAGAAAGAAAGAGAGAGAGAGAGATCAAAGGATAACATCAACATCAAGGAAACTGTTCTTCAATGGATTCTAGCACACATTGAATTAGAAGGCAATGAAAAAACAGACATACTGGCCAAAGATGGAAGAATGAACAAACGAATGAAAATCTCTCTCTACCCAGGAGAAATGATGAAAATAAGTGTAGAATAAATGAGAATTGGACCAGCTCACATCCCAATGACAAGAAAAAGGACGCCTATTATAAGCTATCTCGACATGACCAATGCATAATTTTTCAACGCATAATTTTTCGACTCAGAACCGGACACAACAGAATGAGACAACATATGTTCCGGTAGCTAAAAGTCGGAACTAGCAAAACTTGCCCTTGTGAAGCATCACCAGAGAATGCTGGCCATGTCATTCTAAGAGGCATTTAGGTCCTTCAAAGAGGCATACTTTATCAAGTTGCCCGAACAAAACGCTGGCCCCAAAACCCTCCTATAGAAGAAAAACTATACGGAAAACTGTCTGATCTGGAAACCACTGCGCAGTTCATCTCAGATAGAGGATTACTGATCTGAACTTCCTGATCTTGTAACCACTGCGCAGTTCATCTCAGATATAGGATTACTGATCTGAACCGTCCAACATGAAACATGAAAAGAATAAAGAGGAAGAAAAAGCTTTAAAACAAAACAAAAAAAAAAAAAACACAAAAAAAAAACAAAGCAATAGTGGGAACTAAAACAAAACTGCGAAGTCTACATAAAAACAGAAGCATTTGTTGTTATTGTTAAAAGAGTACGATATGACTGACTGGGGGGGTGGGAGGGGGGAGGCATTCTCGTTAAAAGGTCAAGGCCACATGCAATGAAATGTAAAAATCAAGAGATGCACGACTGAGTGAGCGACTGATTTGTGAGTTGAACAAACACATTTGAGTGGGGAGAGAGAGAGAGAGAGAGGGAGAGAGAGGTGGAGGGTAATGCTGACCCACACACACACATACACTAGCTCATATGCTCAGACAATCTAGCAAATAGAATCACGCACTCACATAAACCTATTGTATTAACTAAATGCTCTACTTATCTATGCACCAGCATACTGGGGGAAGAGGCTGGGGAAGGGGAGATGTTTACATCCTCCATTAAATCACAATGACCTTCAGGGAGCACATTGACCTTCAGAGAGAAAGTGTATTGAAAAGTGAGAGGGAAAGATAAAAAGAATTAAAAAAAAGGTCGGCGGCTGGCATTCGAGCATTATTCCCTAAACACTGGTCAGCGGACTCAGTTTGGGTATAAGCCCCATTAAGTAGAGAGTGACCTGCTGAATTAGCTCTGCAACTGTTTACATTAATGAGTTTTTTTTTTTTTTATATTTAAAAATATATGTTCCTAATAAATCTGATTGTGATATTATTTCTTACATCATGCTGTCATTGAATGAAAGAACACCATACACACACCATACACACACCATACACACACCCATACACACACCATACACACACCATACACACACCCATACACACACCATACACACACCATACACACAAGGATTGCATTAAGAAACATTCTAGAACGTGGAACGATGTAGACAAAACCACTCTATATTCTCAATTTTGGCGGATGAATATTGGCTATGCTGGTGAATATAATGCAAACTCCTCATAGATAAGACAAATCTCATTGCCATTGAATATAGCTGTCAAGTACAAACTTTGAATCGCTAAGGTCTATTGCTGTATTGCTTGAATTTACGTAGTTTTTTTTTTTCGGATCGTTTTCCTTGTCTAAAGTCTAGGCTCTTTTCACCTTCACCTAATCCCTTAGTCTGTTGGTGCACCACACAAGATCTGTTGACCGTCTATCTCCATTCCTTTCGAATTTTGCCTTGGATAAATTTTATTTCAATGACAGACTTGTCTTTTCATGTATGTTGTCATCCGAGCGCTTTCTTTGTCGGCTTTTTCTTTCCTTGTCTTTACGAGCCCTGTCTGCCTCTTCTTTTTCCTGGAACTGTTCCCTGAAGGAAGGTCTTTGATAGGCCTTAGGGTAAAATGGCCATAGAGGCCATAGAGTTAAAGCTTGTGTTGTTATTGTTTTTTTTAGAGTAGTTAGCAAGTCATCGTGGGTCTCATGTACTCGTAGCAAAAAAGGTTAACACTCACGAGTCTTCGAATGTGGGAAAACAATACGGGAACATAAAAGGTACGGGAACATAAAGATTTTATATGAAAACTTTGGAAGCAAATAAAATAAAACTGGTACATCTGGACGGGGCACTGCTCGTTGAGGTTTAGGAGAACCGCTTGAAGATGTCTTCAGTCTTCTATACATTATATCTGCACATTTAAGTCAGGAATACACAAAGAGAGGGGGAGGGGATATAATGTGTGATGAAGACAGTAAAGGATTAACATGTTTGATTGGTCGACTCCGTTTGTCAAAGCTTGGACCTAGTTTTCCAAAGTTAAAAAAATAAATTTCTTTAATTTCCTACAGGTTCGTGACTACGTCATATACAAATGCACCAACATTCTTCGCTGATTCACACAAGCATGTCAAATAGTCAAATAGTATAATGATACTGTATCCGATACGATTCTCGAACTAATACAAAATAAAATTGTCAAAGCCTGACAAAAACGTTGAATTAAATGCTATCTAGATTGGCAAGTTTATTTTTCGTTACTTTTTAAATTCATTATTTAAAAAAATTGTAATGACTTATTATTTTCTTAGAGCTTACAGGAAAGACACTTGTTTGCAGAGTAATATGTGAAATAAACGCACACATTAACGACAAAAGCATTATGTCAAAGAAAAACAAAGGTCTCTATTAATAGAACCTTGAACTTTTTCTTCCAGTTCTACATTTGTTATTCATATTGATCGAACCAAAAAAAAAAACCCAGAAAATATATGTCAGTGACGTAATAACAACTAACAAAACAATTATTGGTTTCTTCTTCCGAACATAGGTCAAGGCCAAAACGTTGTTGCTTCTATTGTTCATTGTTCATAACAGGAAACCAACGTCCATTGCACTTTTGAAGATTTATTTCAACGCATGCATGCAAACTTTAAGAGCAGACGAGAGATCCCAACCAATTAGTCACCACCTTAAAAGCATATAGACTAGCAAATAGAACACGCAGTTGACTGAGGTCTTGGGACTCAATAAGTACGACAACTAGACGGTCTAACTCGCAGAAAATATGAGGCAGCAAATGAATACATAGTGGACAATGCTACAGAAAAATGCTGGGTATCGGATACCAGGAAAGGACGACAAATGAGTTTGTACTTTTACAAGTTGACAAGCTGGCTGGCAATAAGCAAGACGACATCATCAATACTGCGAAGAAACGAAAGTTGACCAGGTCATTCTTCAAGGGTCGTCCAAAGAAAATCTGGCTGGACAACGTATAAGACTGGACCTGCCTGCACAGAAAAGCTGTTGACCGAGAAAAGTGGAAAGATTTGGCCACAGCACTCTTACGATGAAAGTCATGAGACAGAGGATGATGAAATAAAAAAAAATAATAATTAAAATATTATTATATAATATAATAATTACGAAGTACAATAGAATCGAGCTTCTGCGCCTTTATGTTAAATTGTGGGTAGAAGTCTCGAAGGGTTGAATAGCCCCATGACAAAGAAGTATTTGGAAGTGACGGGGTGAAGACTAGACATTATTGCTTGACACTGTGTAAGGGTATAAATAGTATGACTTCACAGACACAGCATTTATTGCACGTCTTTTGGAATTTCAAACCAAAAATTAAAAAAAAAAAGCTAAAAAAAACAACCAATATTTGTGTTGATAGTTTGTTGATAGTTGACCTTGATGGATTTATTACGTTTATTACGGTGTAATTTGGATTCCATCATTATCACTTTCTTTCCCTGACATCTCACCCCCACCCCACCCCATTACCACACACACACACGCCACTCACCAGGAATCATGCTCATGCATGTCATTCTGTTATTCACCCTTCCAGGCAATAAAAGAGGCCGGGGGGGGGGGGGGCTTGAGTGTTGCGAAATGTTGATGGTGGCAAGTGTGGGAACGGGAAGGAGAGCAGGGGGGAAGGAGGCGGGGTGAAAAGGGGGGGGGAGAAATCTATTATGCCAGTTCGTGAGTTAACTGCAAAGTCAATCCACCGATCTAATTGTAATGACTCACTCTTGTCTTTTAATTTTTTTCGGGTGATGACCCATTCGGCGTTCCATACACATCGACACAACGTGAGTAATTACTGCAAGTAATTCTTTCTTAAGCTCCCCCCCCTTTTCCTCTCACAAATGTGAGGGTGATGTCTTGATGATATCATGGTGATCATGGTAACGTCGGTATGTTGATGTCATGGTGATGAAGGCATGATGATGTCATGGTGATAAAGGCATGATGATGTCATGGTGATAAAGGCATGATGATGTCATGGTGATGAAGGCATGATGATGTCATGGTGATAAAGGCATGACGATGCCATGGTGATAAAGGCATGATGATGTCATGGTGATAAAGGCATGATGATGTCACGGTGATAAAGGCATGATGATGTCATGCTGATAAAGGCATGACGATGCCATGGTGATGAAGGCATGACGATGCCATGGTGATAAAGGCATGATGATGTCATGGTAATGAAGGCATGACGGTGCCATGGTAATAAAGGCATGATGATGTCATGGTAATGAAGGCATGACGATGCCAAGGTGATAAAGGCATGATGATGTCATAGTGATAAAGGCATGGTGATGTCATGGTGATAAAGGCATGATGTCATGGTGATGAAGGCATGATGATGTCATGGTGATGAAGGCATGATGATGTCATGGTGATGAAGGCATGATGATGTCATGGTGATGTCTAAACGGCGATGTTGGCGTTATTCTACGAGTTTGACATGAGACTTACTTTTGTCCTTATTTTGTTGCACTTCTCTCTGCTAACGCTAGGACATTTTGACGCGAAAAACTTTTCGTGATTTTGAAAAACGTTTTTATAATCTACTATTTAGTTTTATTATCAATCAGCTACTTTTCTTATTCAAATAGTTTGAATACGAATTTTCTAATTCAATCTCTTAACTAGGCCTTTATGTTGTTAAACGTTTTTAAAACTAACCAAGATTCCATCCATGGACATTCCTCAATAATTCGCCTTTTATTTTGTTCAAACTTGGTATACACTTCAAGATCACGTGACTCACCCATAATCTCAAATCAGAGATATGTTTAGACTAGTGCTAGACACAGCAGACACAACATTTGATAACTGTGACTCTTATCGCAAGGTCAAGTTAACATTGTTAGTGCAGGTTTTTTTTTATTATTAACACACACACACAGTTGACTTAAGGTATATCTTATAATTTACAAGTCGTCCGAAACGCTGGAATGCAAGCATACACACAAGACAGCTGCAGTCTCAACAGTGATGTCAGGCCACGTCTGCAGAATGAATGACTTTTGATGAAAAATCCCCCAAAATGCTAGCAAGAGAAAAGCGAGCTCAGGGTGGTTGAATGAAAGGTTTTTTGGACACACTCAAGGCGACTATGACAGCTTATAGACTCTTGACTCTTGGAAGACCAGAACATCAAGGAACCGCTATATAAGAATTGGCGCGAAGATCACAGAAGGCAACCAAACGGCGTAGGCAGAAGGGAGTTTTGGACACATCGGTATATATAAAATGAAAAAGATATTTGTTTGATGAGAAATTTTTTCGTAGAGATAGCTATTTAAAAAAAAAATCTCTTTTTGTTTTAAAAATTCTTATTCTTAATATATAGATGTGAAATTACATTTCACAGTAATACATTCGTCACATAACAGGTTCAAAATGATTGTTACAGGCGAACAGCATTAGTTACACTTACTCTGTCTAACTACTATCTTTTGTCCCTATAAAGTTACCGTGTTTATGTCACTTAAAAATAAATTTTCTACGTTTAAGATTTGGTATTTGAATACATGAATGAATGTATAATTCTATGTTTTAAATAAACATGTTTGTGCTAAAAAAGTGGTCAGAGGGAAAGGAACCAGAAGCCTTGAGAGACTTTTCGGCAGATCAATTCATTATCATGTTTAGCTGCTTAGCCTTGTAAAAATCCAACCAAAATGAGCCTAGACGAAATGAAGTTACGATGTGTTACTAGATAGATCTGCATGTCGATTGTGGCAAACATTCTTTAAAATATAAGCACATATACTTGTAGCCAACTTACAGGTCGAATCACTGAATGCATCGAGTTAGGCTAAAGCGTAACAGACTAAAAGGGGGGGGGGGGTAATCATGTAAGGATTAAAACAAAACAAAACAAGACAAAAACAAAAAAACAATTAGGTAAAGAAATAAATAATGTACAATAGTACACAGGCTGTGTTACTAAGTAACTGAAACTTGGTATAGTTTATACCGACAACCATCTCCTCCCCACTCCTCCCATGTCTTTTTCCTCAATACAATTTATTTATATCGAGAGTAGAGCTCTGGAATGCGCGTGGGAGTGGTTACTAAAATAGCTACTTCAGCACACACACACACCTCCACTATTGAGGGGAACAATTTTGAGTAGATAAGACTTGATTGCTAAAAAGGGGGGGGTGTGAGTTTGGAAATTAAATACGGAACACTTTTATAACCATTATGACAATACATTATGTGTGTGTGTGTGTGTGTGTGTGGTAGAGACAGAGAGAACGAGAGAGAGGAGAGACAACACCTCTGAGTATGGTAGCTCATCTGTAATTAAGGTAGGTCAGTACTTATGTAGCCTGTATGTATGAATGTAGCATATAATGAATGAAGTATGTATGGCTCTAGCATCTTATGTAATAATAATAATATTAATATTATATATAATATATACTAGTACTAAATAACAAGCCGATATCGCAGTGTATACATTTCTCGTCAAGCTCTACCATTCATATCCTCCTAAATGTCCTGGGCAGTGCAAGAGAAGAGAGCCACTCGAAGGTAACAGCTGAAGTCCTCACTCACACCAACAACAACAAAACGCAATGTCTGCATAGACTTTAATCTCCGTCACTTCAAGCACACTTGTTGGATCAAAGTGCAGTAGAGAAGAGGGGGTGGGGGTGGTAAAGGTGACGTGTAGGAGTGAACGCGACTTGATATAGTGACAAGCGTGCAACATTTTTTTTTTAACTTAGAGTTGGACAGAAAAAAACGTTGGCGGCAGTTTGTAGCCTAGAGGGGAGCCGTAACGAATTCTAGTTTCTAGGATTCCTGCTCTAAAGTAGCTAGTAAAAGCAGCCATTACATACCGTGAGATCTGGGAAGGGGGAGGGAGGGCGAGTGATGTAAAGCTCATCTGTTTTTATGGTCGACGGCCAACAAGGGTGTCGTGACCAGCACAGCGACAAAACGCCTTTATGCCCCCAGCGTCCTAAAAAAAAAAACCTTCACCGGGATTCGATCTCAAACCCCTTGGATAGGAAGCCAAGCCACTACGCACCTTGCCGGTATCATGGTTTATATCTAAAGAGGTCTGCGACGACCTCCAATGGTCTACGAAAGTGAAAAAACTGGGTGTCTATGAGATGTAAACGGGGGTCCACGAGAGTGTATCTTAATTAAGAAGGTGGTGGTTTAAATTTGGATTTTACATTTTCAAAATTATTGATCAACAGCCTATACTTCTGCTATTATATCTCTCCTTTTTACTTGACATATTCTTACTCTGCAAGTCGGTACCATTCACTGGCTAATTTGCAAAACGGATCACTTAAGGTATCAACTTGAGAGATAAGTCAATCATTGGTTCCTAACATTCCCCCTCTCATCTTTTTTCCTTCCAACTTTCCAGGTCACCTGGTGGTGATATTTGTGTGTTAAGTTTGTTTCTAATCAAAGAAGGGCGTTTCAAATCCACCTCCTCACTTAGTTTCTCTACTAGTTTTTTGAGGCGCCCTGCCCCAGTTAGTTTTTGTAGTGCCCTGCCTCAGGACAAATAGAGGTCGAGAGTACTGCGACTGAAAGTTGGCGAATTTAAATTTAATTAAAAACGACCAAGTATTCGGTGTAGTGGATCAAGAATGTTTTTCTGTGCATCGGTTTTTTTAACTTTTCTTAATAATAATCTTTAAAAAAAAAAAACATTTAGGTCAATGACCTGGTAATGAACATCCATCATACCTGCGGCGTGCGTTTAATGTGCAATAGTTCAACCAATTGCGCAGCGACCTGACCCAATTCACTCAAATCTCTGGGAAACTACGTCAACACACGCACACACACACACACACACACACAACGTGCGCTGTTTCTTTTTTTTTCGTTTTTTTTTTTTCATGTCTGACTTTTTAAAAAACAAAAGTCTAATGTACATCCTGTTCTGTGTTGCTTACTACTAGAATCTAGATCTACATCTCAACAGTCATCGTGCCTTTATCCTCTTGAAATGCATTAGTTTAAAGAATATCCTGTTTCTATGATTAGTTTTTATGAATATATTAAGTTTGTGGGGTTTTTTTTTATGTAATCAGAAATATTTTAAAATCTAGAAACAGAAACAAAATACTACATAGTTTCTAAAGTCAATATAACACATAGTCTAATCACAAGATAATAGGAGTCAACCTATGGGGATACCTTTATTGAAGTAACTTTTCGCTTACATACCAGAGGAAGCATTTTGGGGTTGGTATTGTATCTTAAAATAGTGTTCCTTTCTGTCCCAAAAGTAAGGGGCCGCCTCCGACAAGATGTAGATGATTCACTGAGCAGATTATATTGAAAGTATTTGCGTGTGATACTGAAAGGTAGGAACAGAAATCTCTTCATTTCTGCACAGAATATAGATCTACAGCCCCCGATACCGTCTAGTGCTTTGTAGTACTTTAGAATCATGGTGAAGTGTAAAATAAATGAACATGGAATATATTCCATTCCTTCATATATCTTTCTGTACCTTGTGACATCATATATCTAGCACACCAAGAGACACTGGGTTTTTTCCCCTTCTTGAAACACAATAAGTCTTCCAAATGTAATTTCCAAGTTCAACACCGTCAAGATCAACTTTACACAAAACGACCTGCACCAGAAGTATATTCTAGGTCAGTGCACTGCGCAGTTTTCCTAAAGTAGGCCACCATGTGTCCAGACGAAGTCTGTAGAGTGTGCTCTTCAGTTACTGATCTCTGACGAGACGTTTCATTGTTCGTCTGACGTGGCGTTCTATTGTTTTCTGTGTCTTTAATTCAAGAGAATATTTCAGAAGTCTTTTTTAAATTTGGAATCAACAAACTAACTATTGATTAGATACGAAATTAAAGAACAAAATGGAAGGGAGGGGTTTGAGGCTGACCCAGTAATTTTAATATGCGGGAAGCTCGTAGACAGTTACCACACACAAACACTCTGTCACACGCACACAAGCAGAGGCAGACTGAAAGATGATCTTGTGAAAGATTGACTAGAAATAGAACACCTGAAATCAATCGGTTTTTTTCCTCTCTGACAATAATGCCTTTAGCGTTGAAGTGTACTTTACAATGTTTCTGTCTAAGCACTTATTTAGACATTCATTAGTGTTGAATTTCAAACCTCGCTTCTAAGTGTGGCTTGTTTTAAGCTTGACTTAAAGATTTTGTCTGAACTGTTGAGATCAAGGCTTCTCAACGTTGTGTTGGGTACCCCACTAGGAGCTGTTTCGGTTATATGAGGTTTATGTCCTATAGATCTATTATAAATCCGTCCAATGTACTCCCATTTGGTCCAACGAGTAGGCTACTCCTAACTGTTTTGTCAATTGGTCCCTGTCAGTCCTTATAAACCGATCCGCCGAGTACTCCTAACAGGTCTGTCAATTGGTCCCAATCAGGCCTGACAAACCGATCCACCGAGTACTCCTAACAGGTCTGTCAATTGGTCCCAAGCAGGCCTGACAAACCGATCCACCGAGTACTCCTAACGGTCGGTCAATTGGTTCCAATCAGGCCTGACAAACCGATCCACCGAGTACTCCTAACAGGTCTGTCAATTGGTCCCAATCAGGCCTGACAAACCGATCCACCGAGTACTCCTAACGGTCGGTCAATTGGTCCCAATCAGGCCTGACAAACCGATCCACCGAGTACTCCTAACGGTCGGTCAATTGGTCCCAATCAGGCCTGACAAACCGATCCACCGAGTACTCCTAACGGTCGGTCAATTGGTCCCAATCAGGCCTGACAAACCGATCCGCCGAGTACTCCTAACGGTCGGTCAATTGGTCCCAATCAGGCCTGACAAACCGATCCACCGAGTACTCCTAACGGTCGGACAATTGGTCCCAATCGATCCATGGCTCCGTATTTAGAAATAGTGTCATGAAACAACTTTGACAATTTTAAAATGCACGTATTCACCAAATACGTTGAGACTTTAAACATTCTATTCAAACACGTGACTGTCCATTGCCATAACTAGATGACAGCAATTCGCTGTAGCTTCCCCTTTAACCAACCGACATCCCCGAGGCCTAGGCCTGCCAGCTTACGGAGAGAGAATCAAGAAAAAGATAAACGAAATCAAAGATTTCACACCGCGCAACTAACCGTATGTACAACTTCCCCGCGACAACTTCCAGACCAAAAATTGGAAGGATGATGTAAAATGAGTGAGTTCTGTGGATCAAATATAGATTTAGACGTTTCCTTTATTAGAAAAGTAAATAAACCGTTAAAACCTGCAACCACCCTTCGCCCCCCCCTCCCTCCAGTCACTCTTAGCGGAAGTTCTACTTTTAGTTATGACGTCAAATACTTTTTATTTTTATTCCTTGGCCATATTCGTTAGTAGAGAAGTATGTTGTTGTTGTTTGTGTCTCCTCTATAGTTTCTGAGTCTCAAATTCTAAAATGTTGGATGGGAACGCTTGTAAACGAAACAAAATGTCTTTGATTATTTTGAACGTACTTAAAAGAAACGTTTTTTTGACACCTTAATGTAATGTATAGTACAGCCTTTGGGTTATTAGTGTAGCACTATTACACTGTTACATATTATATTACTAGGTGAAAACAACGCCAAGCTAAAAAAAAAAAAATGGAAATGAAAAAACAAAAATCCGGAAGCCAAGGATCAAACGTGCGTCATGGGGTCAGCGCTGACGTCAGCGCGGTAACCAGGAGAGTAGTCTCGTGTAGCCACGTGGAAATATTATCTACTTTACACTTATTTTAATACTTCCACACCTACAGGATTAGTACACAGGCTGCCGCGCAAACACATACACTATCTAAATAGTAAAGCGATTGGTGGATTGATCTGAAAGAACTCTGCAGTGAAGTCCCAAAGGTCAATACATTATCTATCAGGCCTTACTAAAAAAACAAACGGGCCCTCTATGATGACATGTTTGAATTGTAGTTGTAAAGATCGATCTAGGTCTATAACCTATAAAGACAGATTAAGAAAACAGATTCAGATGTAAGCGTACATAAACAAACAGCGGTCAAGTAGATTGACATCTAAATGTGTATCTTGCTCTCTTAGTAAAGCTACTTTTGTTTTCAAGACAGTGTTGCTGACTTCTACTATTGAAAGACATTTTTGTAGATAGAACAAGAAGTTTTAGTATTTTCTTGAACTAGTTTCAGATGTTTCTAATAAATCATTATTACGCCATAGCCGGAACCACAGTAACAACAGTACGAAGTATATAACACACGAACAGGCATTTATCGTTTGATACAGTTATCTTCTCAAATCTATGCTAATAACAGGCAGGTATACGTACAAGAAATATGCAAATATAGTGCTGTAATTATCAGCCTTCGGAAACAAGAGTAAAAACAATAACTCTAAGAATCCAGGCACAACTAAGGGGTTAGGTCCATGTTTCGGACAATAAAGCTTGAGCTGACTGCTCGGAACTTTGCTTTGACATTTATGTGCATAAATTTTCAATTTGTAGTAACTGTTACCACCAGACAACCACGTGACCTCCTGCACATACATTCATACATATGTACAGGATCACACGGACTTCAATTCGTTGTCTTTTCTTGACAGTAAGCCATTTTATTAGAGCTAAAGGACATTGGATTGTGCAGTGGAGACCTAAATGTTATCTCAATGGTTGTACTTTTCGTGACTTTGTAATCAAAAAATGTAGAAGCGAAGGGAAGTGAACATTAATTAAAGAATGGACGGGCCTCTCATTGAAATAGAAGGCGAAAGACAGAGACGAGTGGAGAAAGGCGAAAGACAGATCAAGTGTGGTGGCCCAAACACACTAAGGGAAAGGGGAGATGAATGTATATCTCTAAGTGTTTGTTTGACCTGAACTAATTAAAGGAAGAGACAGGTCAACATTTAAAACTAAAATACGCCATCATTTGAATGAAATGCAGTCACCTAACAACAGGACACAAATAAGACATAACTTTTTTTTTTCTTTTAAAGTCTGTCAGTTTATTAATAACTTTGGCCATGAAACTGACAGCTAGAGAAAACACGAAAATCTGGCCAGCGTAAACATGACGTCAAAGCTGCAAAACATTCTAGGCTTCCTAGACATGAGAAAGACATGCCGGTTAAGTGAAATGTGGTGGGGGCGGTACTCACGATCAGTTATAGACCAAAAAAAAATGTCTGAACACCACCTGCTGCTGAGTATTACGTCACGCATTCCATTTCGGTAACAAGCTGAATATTGGTAGTCTAAAAAGACAGGGGGAATGTTAATCGCGTAGACTGCCCCCCTCCGCTCCTAAATCCTTATTTTATCCGTAAATCCGTACCATCGTCATACAAAGCTGCACGAGCTCCCAGACTGTAGAGTTAATCTAATCTGTTTAAATTTCCTTGCGTTTTACGTATGTATCTGGCTGTGCGTCATTATTTGATCAGAGTGTTAAGCATCCAGTCCTGCTGTTACGCTGGTTGATTAGATTTACATTTAAAAGTGCACTATAAACATCGAAATATTGAATGTAGAGAAAGCATTTGTAAAATAATGTACACTTCTTTCTAGCGGCACTTCAAAGATAAAACTCTATAGTAGCAGGCAATCTTAAATGTCCTTTTACAGTATTGATCGTTTAATACACAAAAAAAAGGAAAGGGGGGGGGGAGATCTTGATTTGTTTCAAGGGAATCATCTATTTCCAGTTTCGTTATTGTAAATGGAAGTAGGCTCTACATTTCTAAATGTTCATATATATACAGTAACTTCCCTTAAAATAAGGTGACAATTTTACTTGTATTAATGGCCCTGATAGACCATAGGCTCGGAAGCCAATCACTTTTAACGAATAGCTTTGATAAATTTTGAAGTACGATCCGACATAACACACACATCTCGAGCGTTCCATAAGTAATACACATTAGTACGAGCTATTCCAAACCTCCAGTAGGACAGCAAGAATATGGCAGGCTTCGAACTCGGGACCATACTAACGTCCGTCCTAAAATCATACCACATGACCAGGCAGCCTTCCAAAAGGCTAACCATCCCTAAACCTAAACAGGTTATCCTCTCGTGCATATGTACATCTACTTATTGTTCTTAGCAATACTTCATCTAGTAGTAAAACAAAAAGTTAGGTGATTGTAAGTTATTCAGAATGCAATGAGCCCTCCTGCTGTTTATTGTGATCTAGTCAACACACAAACACGCACCTACGTGTTTATCGCTGCCTCTAAACAGCACGACTTCACTATCTCGTGAGGCGGGCCCGTCATTGGCTCAACGCCTTAACATTTATATCCACAGCTGGGAGGCATGTTCTGGAACAGCGTAGCTCGCAAGCATATGAGGGGCCACTGAAACCATTTGGTATAAACATGTGTGATGACCTTAGACGATTTCCAGGCGCTAGAGAAATTATGTAACCGCCATTCTCTTGAGAAGACATACTTCATCTTCTGTATTGTAACTTGTTATCTATTATCCGACGATACCAGTGGGCCAATACAAAACAAAATGTGCAGTAAAAACCGCGGTAGTCTTCGGTAAAACCCGTTAAAAAGATCCTTTCATTAACTGTCCTTTAACCCAACACGGAAGTCTTCAGTAATTCCCGATTGTCTATTAATAAACCAAATAAATTTGTTGCGAAACCGGAAATGATTGCAATCGTGACATAACGTAATACAAAATAAAATGATTAATAATATTACATTGATAATAAGGAATAACAAGACCTAGGAAATTACGCTTTGGTGTTTACCTTTGGTATGCTTTCAATAACTACCTTTATCTTATCTTATAAATTACAGACATTTCTTCAAAAAAAAAAAAAAAGCAAATTCGCTGAGTTCTAAATAATAGTTTGCTATTAAGGCCGTGTGTTACTTGGAGAAAGGGTTGTTACGTGAATGAGTCTCAGGGTGAACAATGAAATTACTTCGGTGTCAGCTTTAGTAGAGAAATGGCTGCATTGTTATAGAGGCTTGGAATGGCATTGGATGGTGCTGAATTAAAAATAGAAACATCCTACAATATGTTGAGTAAGTTTTGTGTCACATAATACAGTCAACACGGGCTAGAGTAGAATGTTAATAGATGTTAATAGATGAAAAGCTTGTGTTCGGATCTTACAGATGCAAAGGAATTCCGGTTTTACAATCAGTGCTGTATTTTGAAATGAAAAGGCCCTAATTGAGATATGGGGGCCCTTTATTTCCATATATTATATGTCATTGCTAAATATTACTTGTGAGCCCTAAGCTATAAATTGCCTATAGGTAAATACGGCCCTGTTTATGATTGTAAATCATGTCCTAAATTTATACAAACAATTCTATGCGACTGTGGAAAAGCAAAGCAAAACTATTCTAGAGTCGCTTTACAAAAATAACCTTTTTAGGAAACATGACATTATGTCATTTAATAGGTGAGGGCTAAAGGTCTCGAAGGAAATATAGCAAATACATCATTAATAGATGTCTCTAACCATTAGTAAATGTCTCGAACCATTAATAAATGTCACTAAATATACCCGGACATGTTCTGTGAGTGGAGACAGACAGCAGGAATAAAGTGTTTAAAATGATCTAATTAAAGTGACTAGATTTGAATAGAACCCCATGGGGTACTTATGAAAATTAAAATAGACGTTAACGAGTTACATTGTTAAAAAACATTGCATTAGTAATGTTTCAAATAATAATTTTTTTTTAAATAGGATAATTGTATTTCACACGCGCTTGAGGAATTGTTTTAACCTGTTTTCTAGATCACGACAAAACAAGTTGAAAAACTGTCACCGGAAAAGAAATGACAAGCCACGATTCAAAGCATTAGAAATGTTTAAAAAATTTTAAATAATACCAAAAAAACTTTGAATATTAACAAAGTACTTTGAAGGAAAAAAAGATTTATCTCCATCTTTTGAGGCTGTTATTTTATTGCAATAAGTTTATTTTCCCCCCGATGTCCTTGTATCAATAATAGACCAGACACATATTTGTTACTGAGGCCTTCATATCTGACATGTCGTGTCTTAGCACCATGTCAGGTATCTGGGTATGGCGTGGTAGTACGAGTCCCTGGCTCCACAGAAAACGACGAGATGCTGGGTCCGTGTTCTGGCATGAGCAACTACGTAGCTGAAGTGGTTGCAATTTAAAATGCAGTAGAGTCCATTGAAGAACGACTTAAGGAGAAAACAGCACAGCCCAGTGGCACCGGAACTGGACAGCACAGCCCAGTGGCACCGGAACTGGACAGCACAACCCAGTGGCACCGGAATTGATAAAAACGGAAGCAGGGACAGAAAGGTCTTGCAAAACTTTTAAAGGGCTCTCTAAATCGGAAGAATGGTTAAACAGAGAAAAACAGGTGACAATCGCTAGGTACAGAACGGGACATTGTCCAATCGGAGCCTATTTTGCTAAATTTAAGCCCAACTTCGATTCACGTTGTAGACACTGCCAGCAAGACGATGAAACGGTTAACCATCTGCTTTACGAATACTCGATACTACACCCCAAAAAATAATGGCCTTTTTGGGTGAAAAAGAAACTGGTACGCATGGCGAGTTGGCTCTGTACGGAGACAGGGAGACTCTGCAACGTACTGCTGCTTTCCTTGCCCGTGTTATCAGAGAATACAGTTCTCAACACGGTGCCCTAATGCGATGAGACTCACACGGTATACAAAGCCAGTGAAAGGCATGTGCCACCGCAGTCCATATGGCAGTAAAGCGCTATATCACACAATCTGACATGACAAATGACATTATGCTTTGACATTTATGAGTACAATGTTGAAGTAGCCGAAATAGACTGCGGTGCAAGAGAGTCCACCCCATGAAAACTTGTCCACACACTCGGGCTGTGATCAACTACCTTCATGGGGACATTAGCTATTTCAAATGCTCATGCTACTGAATTTGAGATTTGATCTGTTTCGTAGGAGTTACTAAGATGTGCTCAAGATTGAATCAGATGTCATCAGTCAAGCTGAAGGAGATGAAAAGACAGATCCTGCCAAGAAAATTCTTCAGCGAAATATTCTACAACTAAGAATTCTAAAAATAAACACTCTAATAAAAGCAACGGAAACTCGGTGTTTCACTAATCGAATCTTGGACTCCCATGATCTTTTGTCTAATGAATACTGGAATCAATTGGGACCTAATAAGGGAACGACACTAGAGGGAAGAATCTGATCATTTATTTCGAATGAAGAGACTAGAATCAGGATTAATACAGCTATAGGGCCCCAAGTCGACCATCACAAACAAGCATCACAAACAAACATCACAAAAAGCCATCACAAAAAATCTTCACAAACAACAAACATGTTGATGTACTGTTACGAGTAACAAAGTAACCCATAAATACATAAATACTAATATCCACAGGGACAAGGCGTTTAATTCACCCAACGCAAAAAAAAAAAAATTAATTTAAAAAATGTGATATACTTTGTTAAAAAAAAAAGTAGAAGCTCACTCAACTATCGCTACATGCTCCTCGGATTCACCAACTTTTTCTATACGGCTACAAGTGAACGCCAGGTGGACTAACCGATACGATGACATGATATGAAAGATAACTGGGACTCGTCTGGAGCCATCTGGCTGTATGTGTACTAATACTCATGAAAATGAGAACATCGAGTGACACCATTGGACAAGACGTGGGCGATGAACAGATGGTCCTAAGTGCAGGCCTTCACAGTCTATCTATACTACTTAAAATGTGTGTGTGTGCAGGCCTTCACAGTCTATCAATACTATTTAAAATGTGTGTGTGAGGGGGTGGGTGATGTTTGTGTGAGTGTTAAAAAAAAAGGATTCACGCTGAAAATACCACAACGAAAAATTTGATTTTTTTTTTGTTTGTATCAAATCATGCTTGGACTTCAAAGACATCGCCCATGTGTTTTCACGGGGTGTATCTTAGCTTAGTTCTCTGCACGGGTGTATCTTAGCTTAGTTCTCTGCACGGGTGTATCTTAGCTTAGTTCTCTGCACGGGTGTATCTTTGCTTAGTTCTCTGCAGTGTTTTACCAAAACATTAGAACGATAGCCGAAGTACCCGCGCCATTAGATGTCTATAAAGACAGGGATTGAGGAAAGGGGGGAGGGGGGAAATATCAAAGTTAACCGAAAAAATAATCCAATTAGATATCAGGAGGAGAAGGCTTTTTAAAGTAGATCCATGAATCAGTCTTATTGTATACAACAGAATAGTATCGCCTCCTCTTCCCCCCCCCCCCGCCCCAGAAGACAAAAATATAATTGTTTTTCAAAGTCCTAAATTATGGTCACACTATATTTATGATAAAACACAGACAATAGAAAGTGGTCATTCCACATTCCGTTGTACATAGACGAGAGAGAGAGAGAGAGCTAGAGAGAGAGAGCTAGATAGAGAGAGCTAGATAGAGAGAGCTAGAGAGAGAGAGCTAGAGAGAGAGACAAAGAGCTAGAGAGACAAAGAGCTAGAGAGAGAGAGAGCTAGAGAGAGCTAGAGAGAGTGAGAGAGAGTGAGAGAGCTAGAGAGAGAGAGAGCTAGAGAGAGAGAGAGAGCTAGAGAGAGAGAGAGAGAGCTAGAGAGAGAGAAAGAGAGCTAGAGAGAGAGACAGAGAGCTGGAGAGAGAGACAGAGAGCTAGAGAGAGAGAGAACTAGAGAGAGTAAGAGGGCTAGAGAGAGAGAGAGAGAGAGCGAGAGAGAGAGAGCGAGAGAGAGAGAGGGCGAGAGAGAGAGAGCGAGAGAGAGAGAGAGAGAGAGCATATACATACTTGGAATCGAACTCTGCAATTAGGAATGGATCCAAAATATTATCCGCTGGTTCCCACGTGCTCTGTCTGCAAGAGAAACAAAAAAAAAAAACATGTAAAAAAAAAGGTACCAAAAAAACACTTAAAAACAAAACGGAAACACATACATTAATCGAGAAACAATATAGATATAGTAAAATAACAACTGAAAAGGTTAAAAGAATAACTAGACCTATTGGTGTTAGCTTGTGTTCAAGAAGCATGCACTATAGTTTCCTCTAACCCATGAATTCTAAGTCTGGATATTTTAAACTATTTGTAGTAAGCGAAAACCAAACAGGAACTAGTGCCAAGAAAACTGAGGACTGGAACCCACGCAGAGCAAGAGAAAGGCCGAGAGACAAGGAGATGAGAAGAACGAGAAACAAAGAAGGGACAGAATCGAGCCCGATGGCCAAGTTCTACTGCAAGTCGAAAGGTTAACAGCAAATTTTTATGTAATATTATATACACTTCAGTCATAACATTCACAATAGTTATAATAAGTATAACACAGCCTGTATCAATTATTCAGCTATTTTGACAATGATTTTGTTTAAGTTCTTAAACTTAATTGTTTCTCAAAATATGGATTTACAAAAAGTTTTAATGGCGTTTCGAGCTGCGAGATTTCTCCAAGATCAGCTTGTCATGACGTCATGAAAATAGAGAGGATCAATGGAGGGCAGGTGCACATTGAGGAGAAGTTGCGGAGACTTGTATCAACCAAGTGAAGAACTACTTTCTTTGAAGAGAAGTTTTCTCTCATTTAAACTCGCACATTTTGGTTCTTTCCTCCGCTTTAGAGCAAGGCTTGAACACTGACCTGCAACGTCACAACTTGTGGGCAGTTTAGACCGATAGCTCGTTGCCACGCAACAGGTCTGTACGACGTTGTGTGACGACTGGTCTCGCTTTAACTCTATTAATAATAACGTCCGTAATTCACACATTCATAAAGATCGGCTCTGACATTTCTTTAGTTTTTTGTTTCTTTTTAACTTCAGTACAATACAATAACTTCAGTACAATACAATAACTTCAGTACAAAACAATATCAAGTTTGTTTTTTTAGTCACCCACAACATAATTGTTGAGAAGGAAGAAAGTGAACTAATCCCCGGCAAACAACCCCAGGGTGGGGGCTTTATGGTATCGGAGTCGTCCTTGACCTTGTAATCTCACCTGCTGAGTTTTGTGGTCACACCTGGACAACACCAATGTTGCCCCCCTCCCCAATACCACCACAACAGGGCAGACCGACTAAAAGAAACCGCAATCACTAATACCTGGTGAAAGAATAAAGGGATAAGGCACAGTGGAGAAGGGGCGGGTTTTCATTCTTAAAGCAGATGATATTGAAGCGTAAAGAAAAAAAAAAAAAAAAAGGTTACGACCGCAACTATTAATAGTCGACAGATGACGTCAGAGATACCAGTTGCGGTGTTGGTGGCTTAACGGTAAAGAATGGGACTCCGTGTTGAAAGAATGTTAGCCTAGAGATTAGTTAGATAAGTGTATTATAACAAACTTCTTTTATATGACGCAAAAGTTGTTTTGTTGTAATCTAAGAAATGTATTTGTACTAAAAATAAAGCGTTACTTTTAAGACCTGTCAGTGGTACTTGACATTGTGACTACCTCGTGCTGACGTTACACTGGGCGAGGGTTAGGAAAGGTCAATACAATAGCAGGTCCAGACTCCAGCTTTCTACTTCAACGGACAAATTAGAGACATCCCTTCAACTTATAAATTACAAACATCCCATTCAACTTATAAATTACAGACATCCCATTCAACGGATAACTTACAGACATCCCTTCAACTTATAACTTACAGACATCCCTTCAATTGTTAAATTACAGACATCCCTTCAACTTATAACTTACAGACATCCCTTCAACTTATAACTTACAGACATCCCTTCAATTGTTAAATTACAGACATCCCTTCAACTTATAACTTACAGACATGCCTTCAATTGTTAAATTACAGACATCCCTTCAACTTATAACTTACAGACATCCCTTCAATTGATAAATTACAGACATCCCATTCAACGGATAAATTATAGACATCCCATTCAACGGATAAATTACAGACATCCCATTCGACGGATAAATTACAGACATCCCTTCAACTCATAAATTACAGACATCCCATTCAACGGACAAATTACAGACATCCCATTCAACGGATAAATTACAGACATCCCTTCAACTCATAAATTACAGACATCCCTTCAACTCATAAATTACAGACATCCCTTCAACTCATAAATTACAGACATCCCTTCAACTCATAAATTACAGACATCCCATTCAACTCATAAATTACAGACATCCCTTCAATTGATAAATTACAGACATCCCATTCAACTCATAAATTACAGACATCCCTTCAATTGATAAATTACAGACATCCCATTCAACTCATAAATTACAGACATCCCTTCAATTGATAAATTACAGACATCCCTTCAATTGATAAATTACAGACATCCCTTCAACTCATAAATTACAGACATCCCTTCAATTGATAAATTACAGACATCCCTTCAATTGATAAATTACAGACATCCCTTCAACTCATAAATTACAGACATCCCTTCAATTGATAAATTACAGACATCCCTTCAATTGATAAATTACAGACATCCCTTCAACTCATAAATTACAGACATCCCTTCAATTGATAAATTACAGACATCCCTTCAACTCATAAATTACAGACATCCCTTCAATTGATAAATTACAGACATCCCTTCAATTGATAAATTACAGACATCCTATTCAACTCATAAATTACAGACATCCCTTCAATTGATAAATTACAGACATCCCTTCAATTGATAAATTACAGACATCCCTTCAACTCATAAATTACAGACATCCCTTCAATTGATAAATTACAGACATCCCATTCAACTCATAAATTACAGACATCCCTTCAATTGATAAATTACAGACATCCCTTCAATTGATAAATTACAGACATCCCTTCAACTCATAAATTACAGACATCCCTTCAATTGATAAATTACAGACATCCCTTCAATTGATAAATTACAGACATCCCTTCAACTCATAAATTACAGACATCCCTTCAATTGATAAATTACAGACATCCCTTCAACTCATAAATTACAGACATCCCTTCAATTGATAAATTACAGACATCCCTTCAATTGATAAATTACAGACATCCTATTCAACTCATAAATTACAGACATCCCTTCAATTGATAAATTACAGACATCCCTTCAATTGATAAATTACAGACATCCCTTCAACTCATAAATTACAGACATCCCTTCAATTGATAAATTACAGACATCCCATTCAACTCATAAATTACAGACATCCCTTCAATTGATAAATTACAGACATCCCTTCAATTGATAAATTACAGACATCCCTTCAACTCATAAATTACAGACATCCCTTCAATTGATAAATTACAGACATCCCTTCAATTGATAAATTACAGGCATCCCATTCAACTCATAAATTACAGACATCCCTTCAATTGATAAATTACAGACATCCCTTCAATTGATAAATTACAGATGTTAAAGTTCTATTTCACGATCTCTTTATGTTTACTCTTTAAAAACCAAATGAGAGCTACGCCCTACAGTCCTACAGATCCGGTCTTTCCGGCCTGAAAATGCACAGATCTTGGCACTGTGCTAGGCCTTGCATTAACATTTTTATTTTATGTTATACCACTACTGTACTCCCATTTCAATAAATCTTTGTCCTGTGCTGACCCTTATACATTGAGGCTGTTCCCAGTGCGCCAGAGTGGATATTTCTTCTTTAGTTTTATTACTACATCTATATCGGAACATCACAACAGCTAGAGTCATGTATTTGTTGGCAGATTGTGTACATTAACAAACTTTTATCTTCAAAAAAAAATAATATCCTTTGCTCAGTGAGTTCTATATTTTTCAGCACTTCAATGATCAACTGATTTAAAAAAAAAAACTGCGGTCCTTTAACAAGCACGAGTCCATGCGTTCATTTCAATCAATTAGTCACACTATTTCAACAAGTCGAGACCTGTTACGTGGCGACGAGCTATTGATCTAAACTGCCCACAGGTTGTGACGTTGCAGGTCAGTGTTCAGGCCTTCTAACACAATTGACTTCATGATAAACACACAGCTATTGGCCTACTAAGTCCATGTTGAGCGCTACCTTCTGCTCTATGCTTTATGACTCTATCATGGTACTAGACTGTAACTAGACTGTAACTAGACTGTAACTAGACTGTAACTAGACTGTAACTAGACCGTAACTAGACTGTAACTAGACTGTAACTAGACTGTAACTAGACTGTAACTAGACCGTAACTAGACTGTAACTAGACTGTAACTAGACCGTAACTAGACTGTAACTAGACTGTAACTAGACTGTAACTAGACTAACGATGTTTACATTAGATACCACGCGAGCGTCCTTCAATACAATGACAGGCTATTAGGTTCGTGTTTTGTTTTGGTTCCAGTGCTCACGCGCTTCTAGTCTGCTCATTACGTCTGCTTGTCAACTTGTGAGTTACTATGTACGATCACCTTAGTCACGCATGCGCACATACACGCACACTCAGTCATTGGTAGCCCAGAATATCTTTTTTTTTTTACGATTTTCCTTGTATGCACTTTACAATTTCTTAATCTTGAAGTAAATTATTATCATTGTTGTTTTTTTTTTAAGTCCAAAAACAGTTTCCTTTCTTGTTCCAACAAGCCAAAAGGCTGATAGTTTGAGCTTATAACAGGGAACATATATGATCTAAATAGATAGCAGAATTGAGTCAGACCTACATGCGAGAAGCAGTTTATATTGTAAAAAAAAATAATTATCATATATACAGTTCATATTGTAATAATAAGGCTTGTATTCGAATCCGAAGATTAATGAGGAATGCAGTACATCCCGTGGATATGTAGCCCCAGCTGTGACCTACATATGTTGCCACAACCAGGGCAAGTATTATAATACGTGACTTGCGAGTCACATCGCTCAGAAATGAAGATTTTTACTCTACATAACAATCTGGGCAGCCAAACTGGTACAAAAGTGACCAAAGTCTGAAGAGCTTACCAAAATGCCATACTTCTCAAAGTCGTACCACGTGACCACTTTGTATTTATTTTAGGCAGATGGTTGTCAGAAAAAAAAAGCATAGTATCACAGTTGGCAGATGGGTTTGAACTCGAGGCCATCGTGAAAAAAGTCCATAGCGCATACCACGTGACCAGGCAGCCTCCACCTCTTGTTATTGTACTTACATCGCTATTTTGTTTAATGTTTCAGAAACTGGCGACCTCATTAAGGATGCAATAATATGTATTCAAAAAGTCCTCTGTGAAGATTTGATTTATGTTAATATATACAAGACTGGTTACGTTTATTTTACTGGATACGTGTTAATAAAACGTAACATAGGCTTTATTTTTCTTCAAGTGTGTGTGTGTGTGTTTGTGTGTGTGTGGATAGTAAGGCGCAAACCAATCCATAACTGTAAATTTCCTTAATCCTCTTAAAATTCTGGCTTCCCTGACCTGGGCGTGGTCCTCTACAACTAAGTCACAGCGACATGGCCACTGTTGTATTTGTTTGTTAGCATGCAAACTGTGGACAGATGTCAGAAAACAGAAGCCCAACAAACCAGATGGCTGCTACAAGGACACGAACTAAATCGGACCAGCATAAAAATACTTTTTTTTGTTTAAAGCCCAAACCCATTGGGAAGTTTGAAACGTTTTGTGGACAGACTTTTGATGGATTCAGACTTTTGATGGATTCAGACTTTTGATGGATTCAGACTTTTGATGGATTCAGACTTTTGATGGATTCAGACTTTTGATGGATTCAGACTTTTGATGGATTCAGACTTTTGATGGATTCAGGCTTTTGATGGATTCAGGCTTTTGATGGATTCAGACTTTTGATGGATTCAGACTTTTGATGGATTCAGACTTTTGATGGATTCAGACTTTTGATGGATTCAGACTTTTGATGGATTCAGACTTTTGATGGATTCAGACTTTTGATGGATTCAGACTTTTGATGGATTCAGACTTTTGATGGATTCAGACTTTTGATGGATTCAGGCTTTTGATGGATTCAGACTTTTGATGGATTCAGACTTTTGATGGATTCAGACTTTTGATGGATTCAGACTTTTGATGGATTCAGACTTTTGATGGATTCAGACTTTTGATGGATTCAGGCTTTTGATGGATTCAGACTTTTGATGGATTCAGACTTTTGATGGATTCAGACTTTTGATGGATTCAGACTTTTGATGGATTCAGGCTTTTGATGGATTCAGACTTTTGATGGATTCAGACTTTTGATGGATTCAGACTTTTGATGGATTCAGACTTTTGATGGATTCAGACTTTTGATGGATTCAGACTTTTGATGGATTCAGACTTTTGATGGATTCAGACTTTTGATGGATTCAGACTTTTGATGGATTCAGACTTTTGATGGATTCAGACTTTTGATGGATTCAGACTTTCCGTTCAAGTCGAAATACTTTGTACGTTTGAGTGTGTTTGTATAAAATGTTTGTGTATGAGTGGGTATGTGTATGAGTGAGTATGTGTATGAGTGAGTATGTGTATGAGTGGGTATGTGTATGAGTGGGTATGTGTATGAGTGGGTATGTGTATGAGTGGGTATGTGTATGAGTGGGTATGTGTAGGAGTGGGTATGTGTAGGAGTGAGTATGTGTATGAGTGGGTATGTGTAGGAGTGGGTATGTGTAGGAGTGGGTATGTGTATGAGTGGGTATGTGTAGGAGTGGGTATGTGTATGAGTGGGTATGTGTAGGAGTGGGTATGTGTATGAGTGGGTATGTGTAGGAGTGGGTATGTGTAGGAG